>NC_091980.1:204351198-204651198 GCF_044704955.1 Pristiophorus japonicus
GACAGAGACACCTTCCCTTCACATAAAGGTAGGACTTCTATTTTTTATTGATTGATTACTTATTACTTTGGTCTTGGTGCTTTAGGTGCAGGGTTCCTTCTATTTTTTATTAATTAATTACTTATTACTTTTTGTGCTTTGTTTAGTGCTTAGTGCTTTAAATATACTTTGCTTCTTTAATGTTGTTGTGAAGGTGTTTATAGAAAATCCTCTAACTTCCCTTACCCCCCGCTGTTGTGATGTTGATGTGTCCTTTGTATTTAATGCTTCCCACCCGCCGTCTCTGGCTGTGCCTGCACTAAACTTAACTCTAGGTAAGGTTTTTCAGAACTTACAAAAGTGGACACTTACTCCATCCTAAGTTAGTTTGTAGTAAGTTTTCACTGACGAAACTTGCAAAACAGGCCAGAGTGGCTGGACACACTCCCTTTTGAAAAAAAAGTACCTTACCTAAAGCCAACCTAAACTAACTCACTAGAACTGGAGCAAACTAATATCCGAGAATTGCAATTTCTAATAAATACTCCAAACTAAACTAGTTGCTCCAAAAAACTAGGAGCAACTCCACCCGAAACTTGGGCCCTATGTACTTGAGCCTGTTAAGAGTTTTGCAAATGGATTGCAGCTTTGTGCTCTTCTGGAGTTTCACTGCATCGTTAACCTTCGAGAAAAGAACCAACCCGAGAACCTGTTCACAGGTTTCACCAATGTACCAAACAATGACTGGAATTCTTGTTTTAGCTCCCTCCCTGGGGATCTGCACTTGGTGCCCCATTCACATTGCCATGGCCGAGTTTTATTACTCACTGTGTGGAACATTATAGGTATATGTCATAACAATCTGCAATGTACTCTGTTGAAGATTTGTCTGCGTAAGTTAAAGGAAGTAGAAAAACAATATGACCTATTTCCTCCCATTTCCAACATCAATCAGTGTTTTGCTTGGATTCAATCTCACTTGCAGACTGGATCCCTGTGAAAAACACTGGAAATTTATTTATGGCCAGTGGCTCCTGCCCATTTGTGTTATTAAAGATTCAGAGACATTATTGGTTGCATGGAGGGCACAAACAGGCTGAGGGAAAACACAGGAGGCATTAGCTGGAAAATGGGCTGAAGACTGTCAAAGATTTGAAAAATAACAGGAAACAAAATCACCAGTGAAAAAGGCACAAATCAAAAGATAAAAAAAGGCAGCTGAGACACACATGGCTGAAAATTATGTTGCGGCCTATGACAGGATGCAAAATTGATAGCCTGGCTCAGAGGGTAGCTACTGAAAAGAAAAAAAAAGGAGCCTGGGGCAGTTGAATTAAGAAAACCATTACACAAGAAACAGCAGAGAGGTCTGCATACTCATAAAATTTAAGAGAGAGAGTTGGAAAGACAGTTGACATTATCTTGTATCCAGTTAGAAGTTCAACATTTCCTTTGATCACAAAGATTAAAGAAGCGTCTCAGCATTCCAGTGCTGAGCACTGTTCATCACTAACAAGCACAGCGCACAGCACACAACCCTGAAGCGACCATTATTCCCACAACTATTCGTTCACCTGGTATCAAATCTATTACAGCTGGCAATGGCAGCCTATTACTGCAACTGCCAAAGTAAGAGTTGCAGCTAGAAATACTATCATGGAAATCAAATAAAAAAACTATAAAAACAAAGCTTAAGCAGGTTATAAATATTATCTGAACCTTCAAATTGTGTCGCTGTCTACATCTCTTCCAAATATCTGGTACTAGTTATAAAATCTGTGCACATATTTTTGTGAAAAGTTTCCCCCCTTCTCAACACAGTGACTAATGCAAAGGTAAAAAGTCATGTATTTATATAGCATCTTATTGCATCTCTCAATTCGAGCATGCAGGCAGGAAAATGTCTTCACTCAGAGAGTACTGAATCTTTGGAATTCTCTACCCCAGAGGGCTGTGGAGGCTCAGTCATTGAATATATTCAAGACAGAGATCAATAGATTTTGGATATTAAGGGAATCAAGGGATATAGGGATAGTGCAGGAAAGTGGAATTGAGGAAGAAGATCAGTCATGATCTCATTGAATGGTGGAACAGGCTCAAGGGGCCGAATGACCTGCTCCTGCATCATTTATTTTTCTAATAAAGAGTAAATTCATGGATTTTCTCGAATTGCATCATAAGTTGCAACATAATGGGCCTCAAATCGCGGTCTCTACGGGCATGTACAATGTGCGCTCGCACCCATAAAGGCCCCGCAAGTCCCGGTTCTCGGCACGGATGTGCATGCGCTGAAAACTGGCACGCGAACTGTCAGAATATCTTTTGACAGTTCCAACGCATCCCCGGGAGAAGGGCCTTCGTGGGAAGAGATTTGGGCTATTTGCCCAACTCTTGCCCAGCGAATGTCCTTCAAACTCTTATGCCTGGTAAAAGCAGGCGTAAGGCCTACTTTTGTCAGCATAAAAGTTTTAAAAGATAGAAAAATTAAATTTGATTAATAATTTTTATATTAAAAACTTGTCCATTAAGGTAAGTTTATTTTTACCCCTATTAAAACATGTAGAAAAAAATTGAAAAAAATAACTTTCTGTTTAAAACATTTAAGTTCAATTTCAATTAATTTTAAATATGTTGTTACGCTCATAATAAAGTGATACAATTGAGTACTGTATGCAATGAGTAACTGTGACCTTAGCTCCTTTAATCAAACTCCAGAGTGCTGGTACAGCGTGGGGGCCCTGCTTATATACAGTGCTCCCAAGGGATGCTGGGATCCATTGGGACTCCAACAGGTAGGCCCTCTGGTGGTGGTGCGATACAGGTAGCCAAGGGTTACATACATAACATATGTGAAGTGTTTTTCTTATTTATTTTAAATGTTTATGTGTTTTTGGGGTTATCCCTATTCATAGAAAATGTTCATCAATGGAGATCATTAATACTGTGAATGGGGATACGGCATTTTCATTGGTTGGTCCAGCCCACGTGATCCCAGGCTGCCCATACTCTCCTGGAATACGTGGGCCCCTACACTGCGCTGTGAATGAGGCCTCGGAGGCCTCAATGTTCGTCTGGGGCCACCAGTTACTTTTGTGAAAAAAATTTCAGTTGGAGGCATCCGCCCTCAGGAAGCCTCAGACCGCAATTTCTGGACCATTAATATTCTAAATACACTACCATCGGAAACACTTCAGGGTAGAAATTGGTTTATGTCTGTCTTAAGTTGCAGAATGGGCGTTGCATTTGAAGGGACCGAAATTCACTGTCCCCGAAGGGATGGCTACCACGGAGTTTGGGCAGTCAATTGAAAAAATTGATTGGCCGCCGTGGTCGGATACTTTTCCCTCCCCAAGCCATGTTCAGCTCGGGGAGGATTTGAGCGGTGTTCACTTCCGCCGGAAAAGGCGCGGTGAAGCCGCTGTAAAGGAGGGTTTCTAGCTGTGAGCTCTACAGCGTGCAGGCTGCTGGAAAGGGACTACCACAATGAAATTCACCGAGGGAAAGGTAGGATTTTACCCAGCAGTGCCCCCATGAGGTTTTCAACACGGTGCTCGAACGCAACACCGCTGGGGCCCTTTGGTAGGTAAAAAGTTTTATTACTTATTATTGTTTTTATTTCACTTTCCAGCATACATCCGCAGTATTTATCTTTTGATATAGTTTTATTAATTATTAGTGTTTTTATTTCATTTTCCAGCATGTGCAGTATTTATCTTTTCATATAGTTTTATTAATTGTTTTGGCTCCATTAAACTGCTGAGTGCTGTTCAGAGGTTTGCACATACCCCTGTACTTTTGTACAACTTTCAGGTCTGACTCTTTAGTGGAGTCCTGTGGGTTGCAGAGACCTGCTTGGCAGGGTTCACCCTGAGGATAGGAGGAGTGTTGGGAGGGCGACACCTGGTCAGAAGCAGGGCGGCACACAGGAGAAGGCATCGCCGTCAGTAGCGTGCAGACAGGCAGTGGGCAAGGGAGGTAGCGGCCATGATTCGTTCATTCTGCGCCAGACCAGTGTGCCCGCCGTCTTCATCAGCCCGAATCAGGACTGCAGTTGGCTACTTGGGGACAACGGATATCCCCTGTCCATTTGGCTGCTCACTCCTCTGCGGCAACACAGGACAGTGCCAGAGCATGCATACAATGATACTCATTGTGCCACCAGATGCATCATCGAACAGTGCACAGGCATCCTTAAGCAGAGATTCCGGTGCCTGGACCGCTCTGGTGGCACCTTACAGTACTCTCCTCAATGGGTCTCCATTATCGTCATGGTCTGCTGCATGCTGCACAACCTGGCCACCATGAGGGGACAGCCGCTGGAGGTCAAGCCAGCAATACCACCTGAGGAGGAGGAGGAGGAGGCACAGGAGGAGGAGCAGGAGGATCCCCGTCACCCCAGAGCTAGGAGGCATCGACCCATCGCCACCCTGGAAGGACCGGGTGCAGACTGGCCAGCACTCTCCTGGGAGGTCCTCACATATATATACACCTCCCCTGCAATCTCCCTCCAAGCATTATGTACTGCCTGTCTGCCAGATCTCCTCACATCAGGAAACAGTATTCTTCTTCTGTCCTCCACACCAGCTCCATATCAGTGAACCTGTTGGCTCTCCTTGCACCTCTTACACCAGCCATCCTTCCAAACTCCTTCCAACCTCCTTCTCCCCTCAGGGCCTTGCTGCAAACCCTGGCCTTTAAAAAGGCCACGGAGCAGCTGGTTCATTAGAAACCCATACCTGCATGCTGAATTTCTCAGTGGTAATTGTTATGTGTGGAGAAAGAGTCAGACTGAACACTGTGAGCTCAAAGTAAAGTGTGATCTTAGTCTTTCATTGAAGGTCTCCAGAGTGCCTCTCCAACCTGTGAAGCCTCCTTAAATACCTGTGCTCCCAAGGGATTATGGGATCCCTTGGGACTCCAGGGGAAGAGCCCTCTGGTGGCTGTATAGAGTAAATACAAGTCCACATATATAACAACACTCCCCCGCCAAAGTCAATAGTGTAACTATTTATAATGTGTCGATCTGGGGCTCTTCTTGCCCTGGTTGATCGTCTCGGTGTGAAAGCTGGTGTTGTTGAATCATTTGTTGGGCCCTTACTGGGCTGCTGTGCAGCTGGCCTTGCTGGGCTGCCTGGTGTGTTGACCCGTAACGGGATCAAACATGTCACATCTGTCCCGTTTAAACCAGCGTCCAATGGTCAGGCAGAGAGAACAATGCAAACCATCAAACAAGACTTGAAGAGGGTAACCGAACGCTCACTGCAGACTCGCCTATCCCGTGTCCTACTTAGCTACCGCACGAGACCCCACTCACTCACTGGGATGCTGTGGATGATGGGTTCTGCTTCGTGGTCAACCGTGGTGCTGGTTGCCACTGGTGTGTATGTTGGGGGATCAAAAAAGGTAGGGTCCAAGGTGAGTTGCTCAGGATAGTCCATGAATGTGAGTTTGATTTGGTCCAAGTGTTTCGGGTGAATGAGTCCATTTGAAAGTTTGACCTGAAACATCCTGCTCCTCTCTTTGGTCACAACAGTGTCGGGAAGCCACTTGGGACCTTGTCCATAATTTAATACAAATACAGGATCATTAATTTCAATCTCGCATGACACATTTGCACTATCATGGTATGCAATTTGTTGAAGCCGCCTGCTCTCTACCTGTTCATATAGATCAGGGTGAACTAATGAGAGCCTTGTCTTAAGTGCTCTTTTCATGAGCAGTTCAGCAGGTGGGATCGCAGTGAGTGAGTGGGGTCTCGTGCGGTAGCTAAGCAGGACTCGGGATAGGCGAGTCTGCAGTGAGCGTTCGGTTACCCTCTTCAAGTCTTGTTTGATGGTTTGCACTGTTCTCTCTGCCTGATCATTGGACGCTGGTTTAAACGGGACAGATGTGACATGTTTGATCCCGTTACGGGTCATGAATTCTTTGAACTCAGCACTGGTAAAACATGGCCCGTTGTTGTTCACAAGGACATCGGGAAAGCCGTGAGTGGCAAACATGGCCTGCAGGCTTTCAGTCGTGGCAGCGGACATGTTAGCCGACATTATCTCACGTTCAATCCATTTGGAGTATGCGTCTACAACCACAAGGAACATTTCACCCAAGAATGGACCTGCATTGTCGACATGTACCCTAGACCACGATTTGGAGGGCCAAGACCATAAACTTAGCGGCGCCTCGCTGGGTACATTGCTTAACTGCGAGCATGTATTACATCTGTGAACGCAGGACTCTAAGTCCGCATCGATACCAGGCCACCACACGCGGGATCTGGCTATCGCTTTCATCGTTACAATGCCTGTGTGGGTACTGTGGAGGTCATTGATGAAGGTGTCTCTGCCCTTCTTGGGGACCACTACTCGATTACCCCACAGAAGGCAGTCTGCCTGGATAGACATTTCATCTTTGCGCCACTGGAACGGCTTCATCCCTTCCTGCATTTCCACTGGGACACTGGACCAGCTCCCGTGAAGCAAACAGCTTTTGACTAGAGATAATAAGGGGTCCTGGCTTGTCCAGGTTTTGATCTGCCGGGCAGTGGCGGGTGATTTCTCACTCTCAAATGTTTCCATAACCATGGCTAGATCTGCAGGCTGCGCCATTTCCACCCCCGTGGTGGGCAATGGCAACCTACTGAGAGCATTGGCGCAGTTTTCTGTGCCTGGCCTGTAGCGGATGGTGTAGTTGTATGTGGACAATGTGAGCGTCCATCTCTGGATGCGGGCCGATGCGTTGGTATTTATCCCTTTACTCTCGGAAAACAGGGATATAAGTGGCTTATGGTCAGTTTCCAATTCGAATTTTAACCCAAACATTTTCTTTACCCCATAGACACACGCTAACGTTTCTTTCTCAATCACGCTGTAGGCTCTCTCAGCCTTAGACAGACTCCTGGATGTATAAGCAACCGGTTGCAGTTTCCCAAAATCATTAGCATGTTGCAATACACACCCGACACCATATGACGACGCATCATATGCTAGTACCAAACGCTTACATGGATCATACAACACAAGCAATTTGTTTGAGCATAACAATTTTCTCACTTTTACAAAGGCATTTTCTTGGCTTTTGTTCCAAACCCATTCGCCCCCTTTTCGTAGTAAGACATGTAGTGGTTCTAGCCGTGTGCTGAGACCTGGTAAGAAGTTACCAAAGTAGTTCAAGAGTCCCAGAAATGACCGCAGCTCCGTCACGTTCTGTGACCTTGGTGCGTTCTCGATTGCCTCCATCTTTGCGTTGGTGGGCCTGATGCCGTCCGCCGCAATCCTCCTTCCCAAGAACTCCACTTCAGGCGACAGGAAAATGCACTTCGAGCGTTTTAACCTGAGCCCCACGTGGTTGAGTTGATTAAGAACCTCCTCCAGGTTCTGCAGGTACTCGACTGTGTTCCGACCTGTGACCAAGAATTCGTCCTGGAAGACCACGGTGTGCGGGACTGACTTCAGTAAACTTTCCATGTTTCTCTGGAATATCGCCGCCGCTGATCGGATTCCAAATGGGCATTTGTTATAAACAAAAAGACCTTTGTGCGTGTTGATGCAGATGAGGGCCTTTGATGATTCCTCCAGTCCCTGCGTCATGTAAGCTGAAGTCAGATCCAACTTCGTGAACATCTTTCCTCCCGCCAGCGTTGCAAAGAGGTTGTCGGCCTTTGGTAGTGGGTATTTGTCCTGCAGGGAGAAATGATTGATAGTTACTTTGTAATCGCCACAGATTCTGACGGTGCCATCTCCCTTGAGGACTGGGACAATAGGACTGGCCCACTCGCTGAACTCGATCGGTGAAATGATGCCCTCTCTTTGCAGCCAGTCTAGATCGATCTCTACCCTTTCTCTCATCATGTACGGTACTGCTCTCGCCTTGTGATGGATAGGTCGCGCCCCCGGAATTAGGTGGATCTGCACTTTTGCTCCTTGGAATTTCCCGATGCCTGCTTCAAACAGCGAAGGAAATTTGTTTAAGACCTGGGCACACGAAGTGTCGTCAGCGGGCGACAGCGCTCAGACGTTGTCCCAGTTCCAGCGTATCTTTCCCAGCCAGCTCCTGCCGAGCAGAGTGGGACCATCGCCCGGCACCACCCAGAGTGTTAGCTTGTGCACATCTCCATCGGAGGAGACCTTTATGGTAGCACTGCCGATGACAGGAATCAGTTCTTTCGTGTAAGTTCTTAGTTTCGTGCAAACTGGAGTTAAGACTGGCCTTGAGGCCTTGTTGCACCACAACCTTTTGAAAGTCTTTTTGCCCATGATGGATTGGCTCGTGCCCGTGTCCAGCTCCATTGACACCGGGAGTCCATTTAATTTAACATTCAGCATTACCGGGGGACAATTCGTGGTGAATGTGTACACCCCATGTACCTCTGCCTCCTCGATCCGAGGCTCTGGGTCGTCGTGATCCTCCGTGGATCTGTCCTCCTCTGCAACATGGTGGTTTGCAGGTTTAACAGGGTTTGCAGCTCTCCTGCACACTCGTTGAAGGTGTCGCATTGTTCCACAGCCCTTGCAAATGTACTCTTTGAATTGGCATGAATGAAAATGATGATCATCCCCGCAGCAGTAACAAGGTGTTAATGGCCTTGCATTCATCACCCTTGATGGTGGACTATGAGTCATCTGCGGACGTGCAGCTGCAGATATGTGTGACCTGCCCTGTACGTTATGATTCGAAAACAACATCACTTTGTTCACAGTACTTGTAGCAGCACTTTTGTGCTGAGAGATTTGCTTCGTATTGTCACTGGTGGCAATGAACACCTGGGCTATCGCTATGGCTTTACTCAAGGTTGGGGTCTCTACAATAAAACGTTTGCGAAGTATGGTTTCGTGGCCAATGCCAACTACGAAAAAGTCTCTGAGCATGTGCTTCAAATATCCTTCAAATTCGCAATGTGAAGGATGTGCAAAATTCACAAGAACCCCTCCCCCAGTGTTTGGGCTCATTCGAAAGGAAATTTAATTTGGGACTATCTACTGAAAAGTTTGGAACCCTAAAGGGCTTATGGAAGAAACTACGAACTTTAATAGAATTTGTATTTTGAAAGACAAATTCAAGGCTGTGGGCGGGCCTAAAGAACTAACAGGAGACAGTCTGATGAAGTGAGGCTACCTGGGTGTGAGGACTAAGTTAACCTGGCTGGAGGAATGAGTATTCGCGAATCCTTTTCCACAAGAGACATTAAATTCACAAAATCATCCAGAGATAGCTACCCATTAACATGGGTCTGGAAAACCATTTCAGCATATACATCACAATCCAGCCTGTATGCGAAAACTAAGCACAAAAGGACATTGCAATTACCAAACTAATATTTCCATCAGGAAACAGTTTTCGAACATCAACTCACCCAAAACATATCAACTTTTAACAAGCCTGCCAAAAATATTACAAAGAAGAGCCAAGCCCGCCAAATTTATACAAAGGATTTTGAACAGATTTGGCGCCAAGATTAGAACCACTGAAATCGTATAACTGACCCCTGTTTCAACAGAGGTTAGGTTGCTAAGTAGCTACAAGGTTGCTACTACCTCATCAAGCCTAGGAGAGAAACCAACGCGACAGTTGTAAACTAACTTCTCCAGCCTCGAAGTCCTGAAGTCCTGAAGAACATCACCATCGCGGCAGCAACCGACCACATCCAACGTGGTATCAACGGAAAACCACCGCGATTGACCAAACTCGAACCAAACTCCAACGGGAAGAAAACGAAGAATCGAAAGTTTCCACTCTACAATCTGATCCTGACCTACCAACTGGTAAAACATTACCTAAAAGACTGTAAAAACCTATTTTTAACAAAGAAAACCAGGCACTTACCCCATAGATCCAAAACGCCTTTTACCACATCAGCGGACTCAACCCAACTGAAGATTGCGCAGCAAGAAATCTTCTCCGACGTTCGGGGTACGGCAAGCAGACCCTATCGCATCCAGTGAGCCCCAAAACCGTGATCTACCGTTAACTGTCAAAAGGATTGGTAAGCATAGTCCCTACCTGCCCTGGAGTCCAACCTAGCTAGAATTGGGCATTGGGAGGTGGGAGGTATAATTTTACTGTAACCCCCTTTGAATGTGTAGTGTATGATTCTTTATTAGTGTGATTATAAGTTTGACCTTGTACCTTTCCTTATATTGTCCCTTATCAGAACGATTGTAAGTTTGGCCTTGTATTTTCTTACGAGAGTAATTATAAGTTTGTATTTCTTTGACTGTAATAAAAACAAAGTTCTTCTGCATCAAACCAGCATCCTTTGCACTTTTGTCACACCCGCCAAGTAAATCCAGAGTCTAGAACCCAAGGGAGTGTGAGCGATTCGAAGTTGGTCAGAAGGGAACCTGACCCCCTCATAGAGACCACCCCCTTACAAAATGGTGACCACGGTAGGACTCTGGTACAAGGGGTGTGATGTGGAGAGTGCTGTTTTGGGGCAAAGAATCAAGATGGAAGTGGGGATTTCCTCCTATAAGAAGGTCAATGTAACTTAGTCTATTGCGCGCTGAGCGTCCAGCTTACGCTGCAGCCCAGTGGACAGCAAGCAAAGATCACAAGGAAGCAATAGAGAAAGCAATTTGGTTGGTCTGCCTACAGCGACAGTTCCAACTCCTAGACAGAATGAATGAAATATTACAGGCAGAGTTATGGGAAGGCGCAGAGAACTACCGGGAAAGGGTTATGTCAGAAGAAAGATTATCAGGAGAACTCCGTAAGCTAAAACAGGAAAGGACCCAGATAATGGAAAGGTTTAAAAACAGTCAGGACTATTTTCAGTGTCAGGTTACCGAGGCCAAATGTAATGAAAAGTTACTGAGGGAAGAAAGCACTCGCCTCACCCTACAAGTAAAAGAGCTCCAGGAAAGATTAAAAGATATGCAAGCAGCGTATAAAGTAGCTAGCACTAATGGGTTTGAATCGGGAGACCACGGTCCCTGCCGACAGCAAATTAAGAGTTTAAACCTTGCTCTGTCCAAGGCAAAAGGCATGGTATGCCGAGTAAGCCCGGGTGCGCCCTAGGTAAACCTGGAAGAGAAGGAGGAAACTAACCGGCCACCACTTGTTGGACAGGTGACTACACCGGTGCAGCAGCAGGAGGGGCAAATCACTTGCGGGGCGGACAGGGATAGTGAACCACCACCACCTGTAGCACCGAGTTTCAGCTCGGCTTGGCCGCAGGGAAGAGAGGGAGGCGAGCCAGAACACGGAGAGCCAGAACCAGGGCCAATGTGCTCGGTCTGGCAACAGAAGTTTGGCCCGCCCACCCTTAACGGGGGTCCAGGGTCTCTGGAAAATCAGTTTGTTGTCCCCACACTCCCCACCAGCTTATGGCTATGATAAGGCACCTGGGAAAGCTAACTCCAAAGGGAGACCCCTTGGTTCACTTTGTGGAGGTGGAACAGGCAGGGGATATTAATGGGTGCGATGATGCAGAATGGCAAAGATGCTTCCCTATCCCTAGACAGCAACCTGTACCAGTCCCTCTCTACTGAGAGCAAAAGAGGACAGAAAACACTTGCTCCCGTCCAAAAGGACATTTTAGAAGCTATGGGCTGCAATGACGGGAGTCCCTTCTCTAGAGTAGAGAAAACAGTGCAGCTCACAGGAGAAACCCCACACGCCTCCGCAGACCAACTGTGGCCTGTGTACAAAAGCGCCTGTAGTGGGGACATAGACAGGGATAAGTTAAGCCCGGACAAATTTGCACACTGGCTCCGAAGTCTAGTAGCTAACAGTTTACCCAGAATAAGAACTAAGGCTGAGGCCTGGTTCGACCCAAGAGACCCCCCAAGCCACAGAACAGGAAGTGCTTAGGCAGCTGACCTGAGCTTACAGAAACGGCAGAGGGACAGAAAAGCACCCACAAAAGGGAAGGGTTCACGAAATCCGATCTAGCCAAGATAAGAGGGAATGGCGCCATGAGGGGGTGTAACCCCTTCGATACAAAACGTACCTGCTTTGGGTGCAGAAAGAGTGGGCACTGGAGAAAGGATTGTAAAAATCCATGGAAGAATAGCGCAGGGAAGAGTTCTCCAGCCCCGGCCAAAAAGGCCGAGACCGAGAAGCCAGTCCCTCCCCACTCGTTTGATACCTTTTTAATTGTGCTCCGAGCCATGTTAGATGGCCCTGGGAAGGTAGCCACCACCACCGGTACCGAGATCCCATCTGCCCCCTCCCAACCAAAACTGTGACTAGGACAGGCACAGCCTGTCCACCTGTGTTCCCTCGAGTATGATGCGTGGGGGAGACCAAACGTACAGATGGAAGTGGAAAAGGTGAAAGGGACTTACCTGCTGGACACTGGTGCCTCTAGCACCCTTGTCTATGCAGCTAACCCCGTCGCCTCACCTCTGTCTAACGGGGTCCCCTACAGCTTGGTGGGTTTCACAGGCACTGAACAGACTGGCTCATTTTCTGTTCCGCTCTCCATTCATTTAGGTACACTCCACACTAAGTGGACTTGTGCCCTGATGAAGTGGGAGCAGGAAGGGAGAGGGATCCTGGGAGCTGACTTCATCCTAGGCCATGGGATCCTGGTGGATTTAAGAAACCACTGTCTTTGGCGGGTCAGTCTGCACGGGACAGGAGAGTGAGGTGATGGTTATCCCGGGAAAACAGGGAAAAGGGACGGTGTACACCATGAAGCCAAAGGAGGGTTACGACCTTGAATCACTGGTCAGTAACACTCCGATAGAATATCAAGAATATGTGAGGAAAAATGTTGCAACTTTTGCCACTCAGAAACACGACTGTGGGAGAATAAACGGGGTCGAGATTAGCATAGATGGGGGCCCCATGACCCGACCACAGAAACAGTACAACTGCCCCAGGGAGGCGGAGGCAGACATGGAAACAGCCTTGGGTTCTCTGGTTAAACAGGGAGTATTGAGACCAATAGCTACCCATGTGAACTCTCCATTGTGGCCGGTTAAGAAACTGGACAATTCCTGGAGAGCCACGGTGGATTATCGAGTACTCAACCGTAACATCCCCGCCTGTGCACCCACTGTTGCTGCTGTCGCCGATCTCATTGGAAGTATCCCAGTCTCCACGACCACCTTCACGGTGCTGGATATTTCCAACGGGTTCTGGTCCTTACCTTTAAGAAGTGCAGATCAGTCCAAGTTTGCTTTTACCTTTAAAGGACAGCAATACACTTGGAACTGTCTCCCTCAGGGCTTCCACAACATCCCCAGTATTTTCCATCAGTGTATGGCCAACTGTTTAACGAATTTCAGCAGGCCCCAGCAGTTAGTACAGTATGTGGATGACCTGCTCCTGTTCACTGATGAGGGGGAGGAGCATGGCCCACTGCTGGCTGAACTGTTGGAGCTGCTGAAAGAATAGGGATTTAAAGTAAACCCCAAGAAGGCACAGATCGGCCTGAAGGAAGTAAAATTCCTGGGACTGGCTGTGCGTGCTGGGGAAAGAGCCATTGACAAAGCTAGAAGGGAAGCAGTGCAGAAGTTACCCGCCCCCAACAGAGTAACAGGAGTAAGATCTTTTCTAGGGCTAACCGGGTACTGCAGAGATTTCATTGAGGATTATGCAGCCACCGCAGCCCCTCTGCTCCGACTCCTACACAAGGGAGTGGAGTGGGAATGGGACAAAGGTTGCGAGGCAGCATTTATCCAACTCAAGAAAGACCTGCAGACTGCACCAGCTCTAGGGACCATAGGTGGGGGTAAAGAGTTTTTCCTGGAGGTAGCAGCCAGTGGGGACAGTCTGAGTGCAGTACTGCTCCAAGAGCGGCACGGCCGGCTGAGACCAGTGGTCTACTCCTCCAGGATACTCACAGACGTGGATAAGGGATAGCTGCCTGTTGTGCACGGCTAACAACCCCGACCCCGAGAAAAGAAAGGTGTCTATGGGACATATCAGGAGAGTAGAGGGACCCTGGCAATCGATTCAAATTGACTACATCAGGCCCCTACCCACTACCCAGGGAGCTACAAGTACAGCCTAGTATTAGTAGATGTATTCACTAAATGGGTGGAAGCCTTCCCATGCCTAACAGCCACTGCCCTGGGAACAGCCTGGATCCTGGTCAGAGAAGTGTTCTCTCGATGGGGACTACCACAATACGTGGAGTCCGACCAAAGGAGTCACTTCACCGGACAGGTGATGCAGGAGACCCTTATGGTACTCGGCATCAAAGGGAAATGGCATATCGCCCACAACCCGCAGTCATCCGGGCCTGTGGAGCATTTAAACCGCACCATCAAAGAAAGGCTGTGCAAAGAGACAGGGGACTCACCCAAAGGGTGGGTAGAGGTCCTGTCACTAGTCCTCATGGGGATCCGGGCCAGCCAGTCAAAGAGCACGGGGTACTCCCCGTACGAGCTCATGACCGGCAGAGCCATGCGAACCCCCACCCATGTGTTAGCCCCGGTACTCACGGAAGGTCAGCCTAGGGAAGCGAACGGGGACAGCTTTGTCAGGAATCTGTTTCAACACATTAAAGAGATTCACTGGCAGGCTGCTAACAACATGGGAAAACAGCATCGGAGTAACCAACTGCTGCTAGAGCCCCGCAAACACCATGAGTGGGAGATAGGGGACCAGGTTATGGTGAGGAACTACGCTAGAGTAGGGGTCTTTGAGGCACTGCACATGGGACCGTACCACATTGTTGACAAGGCAAGCCCCATGGTCTATGCCATAAAATTGCCCCGCCAAACATAGTGGTTCCACATAAATCAGTGCAAACTTTTCAACCCAGGGGCAGCAGCTAAACGTAAGGGACAGCCAAAAACTGTAAACCGTACTAAAGGCAGGGACCCCCAGCCAACAGCCCCCGACTGGAATTCCCACAGGGGACGTGGCAGACCCACAGACTGCATCTAGAGGAGCGGTGGACTGTGTTACTGGAGGAGCCGCCCCCCCGATCATTTGGGATTAAGATGCACCTCCAGCAGCCAGAGCCTTAAGAAGGACTCCCTGCACACCACGGCCAAAGATATCGTGGTCACCAGCACTCCAATTTGAAAGGGACCAGCCGCAAAAGGGTACCTAAGGTCAGAGACCAGCCCGCGAGCAAGGACACCCAGCCGGTAGCCTCGGACAACGAGGGACCCTCAGAAGAGATAGTGGTGGACCAGCCACCAAGTGGGAGTCCCCAGCCCGTAGCCCTCGACCAGGCAGAACAACCCCCAGGAGAAGAAAGGAACCAGGCAGCCACCACCAAAGGAGCGGTGTGCGACAGCACCGGAGGGGACGTTCCACCGATAGTGTGGGACTCGAACCCACCTCCGGTCAGGACACTCCGGGTCCGGCGGTGCAGACCAACTTATTACCGACCTTGCTGGATACCCAGCGGAAGAAGAAGAAAGAAAGAAGGCAGGAATTAACCTGACCACCCGTAGACGGGTGGCAGATGTACATATATAGTACGATATGAATTTAAGAATGTTTAATGTTTAGTGAGTAATTTAGAGTAGTGTAAGATTATCTGTGTAATGATAAGTATATATATATATTAGTTATCTGGGGTAAGAAAAGAATCTACCTGTGCAACTGTTAAAAGGGGCACAGGCCGGGTAATCCCCGGGAGTAAGAAGAATCTACCGGTATGGCTATTAAGGAAGCACTGGTGAGATAACAAGCAGAACGTGTCATGTATCTTACATTATTATATATAACTATATCCTAACATGCTATACATGACTGTAATAAGATATGACCTGTAACCACCAGCATATCTTACCACCAGGGGTGCACTTGCAAGAGACAGGTTTATAAGGACAGGTCTCGGGCAAGTGCAGCATTTCAGAGCTGTGAAATAAAGGTGCAGGTCCAGAGTGACCTTGATTTCACTACATGCCTCGTGTGAATCTGTACTGAGGGGATAGGACTTTACAGTGGCGACGAGGATGGGATTACAGAATCCACAGAATGGCGAACATCGGATCAAATGAAAAGTACAATGCGGGAGACAATTGGGAGGACTTTATAGAAAGGCTCCAGCAAAGCTTTGTAACCAAAGACTGGTTAGGCGATGATAAGGCAGACAAGAGAAGAGCCCATCTCTTGACCAGCTGTGGCTCAAAAACATACGCTTTAACGAAGGATCTGTTGGCACCCGAGAAACCAGCAAGCAAGTCGTTTGAAGAATTGAGCACATTAGTAAGAGACCACCTGAAGCCAGCGAGCAGCCTACACATGGCCTGACACAGGTTCTACAACTACAGATGCTTTGTGGGCCAGAGCATACCCGACTTCGTGGCAGAACTTCGGAGGTTGGCTAGATTATGTGAGTTCTCCGATGAACTGAGGAGAGAAATGCTGAGAGACTTTTTCAATGAAGGAATAGGCCACGCAGGCATATTCCGAAAGCTCATAGAGACCAAGAACCTGACCTTAGAGGCAACAGCACTGGTTGCACAGACATTCTTGGTAGGGGAAGAAGAAACAAGGTTGATTTACAATGCAGGTACGACAACTAACGAAATATCGGAACAAGAAGTTCACAGCACTAAACAAGCTGCTACCCCCACACACAGACAAAACCGGGAGAACAGGCTCTCAACAGCAGGCAGAAGCCATCAAGGGCCACAGGAACGGCCGTTTACACCTCATCAACCCACAATGCGAGCAATCAACTACAAACTGAGAGAAGCTCAAGAAAGATCAGCCAGACGCAGCTCATTCTTTGGGAACGCTTTGAACAATGGAACAGGTCTGGGATGGAGGTGTGGGGGTGGGCACTTGTCAAGGGGATGTCGATTTCAGCAGGCTGTTTTCAGAAATTGTGAATATACAGGGCATTTGGCTCGCATGTGCAAAAGAACGGCAGCTCGGCTGCTATAAGAATCGGATGGGTCAGAAAGCGGACCAGAAGATGGTGGGGACAGTACCTGTGACACCGATGCACAGCGGGTCAACACGATCAATGACCGCCGCTCCAACAACAGGATGCCTCCTGTAATGATAAGGGTCCTACTCAACGAGATATCTGTCAACATGGAGCTGGATAAGGGAGCGAGTGAATCTCTCATGGGCGCTCAACAATTTGAACAACTGTGACCGCATAAAAGAGACAGACCAAAACTCACAAGGGTTGACACCAAACTGAGGACCTATACCAAAGAAATCATACCAGTCCTCGGCAGTGCCATGCTCTCTGTCACACACAAAGGGACAGTGAACCAACTTCCCCTGTGGATTGTCCCTGGAGACCCCTCAGCACTGCTGGGGAGAAGCTGGCTGGCAAAAATAAACTGGAAATGGGATGATGTCCATACCATGTCATTAGAGGAACGGACCTCCTGCTCAACAGTTATTAAGCGATTTGAACATCTCTTTCAGCCAGGTGTGGGCACTTTCAAAGGGGCCAAAGTCAAAATCTACATCACACAGGATGCTAGACCGGTCCATCACAAGGCCAGAGCTGTACCCTATGTGATGAGGGAAAAGATTGAACACGAACTAGACAGGCTTCTGCGGGAAGGCATTATATCACCTGTGGAGTTTAGCGACTGGGCAAGTCCCATCGTCCCAGTCATGAAGCCTGATGGATCCGTAAGAATCTGTGGGGACTACAAATCTACCATAAACAGAGTCTCCCTACAGGACCAGTACCCGCTGCCCAGAGCGGAGGAATTATTTGCCACATTGGCTGGAGGTAAACTTTTCTCAAAATTAGACCTCACATCTGCGTATATGACGCAAGAATTGACCGAGGAATCCAAGCTACTCACCACCATCAACACACATCGAGGTCTTTTCACGTACAATTGATGCCCATTCAGCATCAGGTCGGCAGCTGCCATATTCCAGCGCAACAGGGAGAGTCTGCTCATCCCGGGGACGGTTGTGTTTCAAGACGACGTACTGATCACGGGCAGGGACACCGACTCCCATCTCCGTAATTTGAAGGAAGTACTAAAGCGGTTGGATAGGGTAGGTCTACGAGTCAAGAAATCCAAGTGCCTGTTTCTCGCACCCGAGGTTGAATTTTTGGGCAGAAGGATTGCCGCTGATGGAATCCGCCCAACAAAGTCGAAAACAGAAGCAATTCGCCTGGCACCCAGGCCCCAGAATGTCTCAACTGCGCGCCTTTCTCGGGCTACTCAATTACTTTGGGAACTTTATGCAGAACTTAAGCATGCTGCTGGAGCCTCTCCACGTGCTACTCAGGAAGGGGTGCGATTGGTTTTGGGGGGACGCCCAGGAATGCGCCTTCAATAAGGCACGCAACCTTCTGTGTTCCAACAGTGTTTTGACTTTCTTTGATCCAGCAAAAAAGCTAGTTCTCACATGCGATGCGTCAGCGTATGGGGTCGGGTGCGTTTTGCAACATGTCAATAGTGCGGGCAAATTACAACCCATAGCTTATGCCTCCAGGCCACTTTCGCGGGCGGAGCGCGGGTACGGAATGGTAGAGAAGGAGGCGCTCGCATGCGTGTACGGCGTCAAAAAGATGCACCAATACCTTTTCGGGGCCAAGTTCGTGTTAGAAACCGACCACAAGCCCCTCATGTCCCTCCTATCAGAGAGCAAGCTAATAAACGCCAACGCCTCGGCGCGAATTCAATGGTGGGCACTCATGCTGGTGTCCTATGACTATACCATAAGGCACAGACCAGGCACAGACAACTGTGCCGACGCGCTCAGAAGGCTACCCCTGGCGACCATGGAAGGGTCTGACGAACAGGACTGTGAGATAGTCATGGCAATCCATGCCTTTGAGTCCACAGGTTCGCTCATGACGGCTCGCCAACTCAGAGCCTGGACGGCCAGCGACCCCACGTTATCCTTAGTAAAAAGATGTGTCCTAACCGGTGACTGGGCAGAGGCTCGCGATGCCTGCCCCGAGGAATTAAAACCCTTTCACAGGCGCATGCATGAGCTATCACTACAAGCAGACTGCCTGATGTGGGGCAGCCGAGTAGTCATGCCTCTGTGAGGCAGAGAGGCATTTGTCCGGGAGTTCCACCCCGAGCACCTGGGGATCGTTCTCATGGAGGCCATAGCCAGATCCCACGTCTGGTAGCCTGGTATTGACGCGGACTTGGAGTTCTGCGTCCGAAGGTGCACCATTTGTGCTCAACTCAGCAATGCCTCCAGGAAGGCACCACTGAGCCCCTGGCCCTGGCCTACTAAACCGTGGTCGTGGGTGCACGTAGACTATGCGGGCCCATTCATGGGCAAAATATTCCTCGCAGTTGTAGATGCATTTTCAAAGTGGATCGAATGCACCATTTTAAACTCAAGCACAACCTCCACCACTGTGGAGAGCCTCGCAACTATGTTTGCAACGCACGGAATCCCTGACACATTGGTCAGTGACAATGGTCCGTGCTTCACCAGCGTAGAATTCCAAGACTTTATAATTGACTACGGCATAAATCACGTCAAGACGGCACCGTTCAAGCCAGCCTCCAACGGCCAGGTGGAGAGAGCAGTGCAAATCATTAAACAAGGCATGCTTAAAATCCAAGGTCCCACACTGCAGGGTCGCCTGTCGCGACTGCTGCTGGCATACAGATCTCGTCCGCACTCATTGACTGGGATCCCCCCCGTGCAACTGTTGATGAAAAGGACTTTAAAAACAAGACTCTCATTAATCCTCCCAGGCATGCATGAAATCGTTGAGGCAAAGCGCCATAAGCTGACTGAGTACCATGACAGAAATTCGAGGGGGAGATGGAATGAGATAGGGAACAAAGTGTTTGTACTAAACTGTGGCAGGGGTCCCAAATGGCTTGCAAGGACAGTAACGGGCAAGGAAGGAAACAGGCTACTGGTAGTACAAATGGACAATGGCAAAACCTGCCGGAGGCATGTAGACCAAGTCAAAAGCAGATTTACCAACAACACTGCGGAACCAGAGGCAGACTACAATGTGGAACTCACACCACACCTGGTGGACAGACAGAGGGAACAACCTGAGGAAAGGGCAATCCCAACAGACAGCCCAGGCGAGTCAACAACAATCACACCAATCGAAACAGACAGCCCAGGTGAGATCCCAGCAATCACACCCAAAGAAAAACAGACACCAAGGCAAACAACTGAACCACAACTCAGACGCTCCACGCGAGAGCGTAGACCACCTGAGAGACTGAACCTATAAAGACAATAAGACCTTGGGGGAGGGTGATGTCATGTATCTTACATTATTATATATAACTGTATCCTAACATGCTATATATACATGACTGTAATAAGATATGACCTGTAACCACCAGCATACCTTACCACCAGGGGTGCACTTGCAAGAGACAGGTATATAAGGACAGGTCTCAGGCAAGTGCAGCATTCCAGAGCTGTGAAATAAAGGTGCAGGTCCAGAGTGACCTTGACTTCACTACATGCCTCGTGTGACTCTGTACTGAGGGGACAGGACTTTACAGAACGACTGTGAGATAAAGTTAAAAGCAATCAGTCCACAAGGAACTGAATAAGACAGCCAGTCAATTAAAGACTATGAGCCCAATTTGGAACTCGGTCACCTTTGTCAAGCCAGAGAGCTTTCTCAGGGCTAGACAATCTGGTTTATGTGCTCCGACAGGAAAGAGAGCAGCATGAGAAGGATCCTGTTCCCGCTCGCCCTAATAAAGATGAGCAGTGGCGACCGAGGAGACGTGGAAGAATCCCTCATCTACGGGTGTTCAGGAGGAAGAGTACTGTTCATAACCGCCGGGAGTGGCACCCCAGGCGTGGAAGAACGCACCGTTTACGCCCACGAGGGAAGGTAGCCAGGGTGGCTGGGATCTAATTCTACCTGCAACTCCAGCCAGGAAGGTTTTACCTACGGGGAGGCCTCACTTCCATGCCCCCGGATGCGGATCATCGCTGCCCCAGTCAGTGTTACAGAGGGAAAGCGTGTGTTTGACTTGCAAAGGAAACATTCCCCTGGGAAGATGGTGGTGGCTCAGAAACCTCAGCAAGGACGCATGGGACCAGGAATCGGACTGGGAAAGACTCTGTAATGATTCGTATCGCACCATCACGGGGACACAGGGAAGAGTAAAAGTGTGTTGGGACAAATGGTGGGAATCCGAACAAGGAATTTATGTTTGCATGTGGGAATCAGAGAGTACTTGTCCCGCAGGCATATCGATTGCCTTCGCCAGGCAATGACAAGATGAAGGGATGGGGTGGGATTCTAGCCTACACGGGTGCACGGTCCCACACTCCCCACTCCCAATTAATGCCACCGAACTAAGAGCACACATTAAGAAACCCCTGCCCACAACCCCGTCAATACGCACAGTAATAGAAAGGTGTCCTACCACCACCAAGGGACCTGGAAATGGATTAGTATTGGTACCGACCGAAAAGATGTTATATCAGAGGGTACATTATGCAGCAGCTTCAGTCATTTTAAACCTTACCGAGGTACACCTACCTGCATGGTGCCTGAAGGAAACAGAGCTGCTATACCAGGCCCGACTTAGAGACATGTTCAAGAAATTTTATGAGTTAGACTTTGGAAATGTAGACAAAGCAGACCTATACACCCTAAATGCTAGGGATACCATGGGCTCAGGGAGACCTAGAAGGGGAATCATAAACAATGTTTTCACTACCTACAATACAGCATCCTCTGTAATAAGTAGCCTAGATGACATAGAACTGCAAACACAGATAAACAGTTTAAAGACCCAATTGAGAAAAATCCTGAAACAGGAGAACACTGTAGTAGGTTCAGAACTACCCGAGGACCAGGCTATGACTGTCCATTTAAAAGAAGTAGTGGCTGAGCTGGAAAAACATGCACAGTCAGTGAAAGCACTCATACAGGGGGATAGCAACGCTTGGGACTAGGCTGCACAGAATGAGGTATGCGTACTATATGGGGCATGGTTGTTGGACGAGGGCCGCAACAACCTGGAGGATTTAAAACAAGGTGTAGTCCCCTCTTGGATCAGGAACAAGCACCTCGCAGCCCTCCACCCGTACAGCAATTCACTAAGCCCGTGCCAGCTCCGCCTAGCCTCTGAAGCCTACCCTGTCCCAATAGACTGTGGGAAATCTAACCACACTATTATGGGAATCGTACTAAGGATGCCGGTCATGGGTGGGACAGCCCGACCCGCACCGGTATACTGGGTGGAGAACATTGGAGTTATTCAGGGAGGTGCACACATTCGTTTCGCAGCGGTCCCACGCTATGTCATAAAGTGGGAGCACGCTGTAACAGGTACTGACCTCTCCAGGTGCCGGAACCGGGGTGCACACGTAATACTGTGTCCCCAGTACTTGAGTGCCCATTCAAGGTCACATTGTGGGTTTAAAGCTGCTGGTGCACAGCCTATTAACTGCACCATGGAGGTAATGACACAAGACCATGTCCCTCCACAGGTAACATACATAGGGGCTGGGACATATTGTGTCACCACCAGTGCGCCCCACTACCTACATGGACACTTCTGGTGACAGCAGTTTTTGCTTCAAATCTGAGGCATCAGTTCAAGTGGCCCAGGAACAGATTGTCCCCATTCCTGAACCCTCCACTGTCCACCTCACTGTGAAGGAAAACATTACAAACCTGCAGGATTATGTTGTACAGTTTGGTTATGCAATTCCCCCTCTACCCAAACATCTCACCGCTCTGCTAAAAGCTGTAATTATCTCACAAAAACACTTCTACATTCTAGAACAGAAAACCATTGAGATAGGGAAATAGATTCTCGAGATCACCATTCCGCCTTGGTGGGACCTTTCAGAAATATAGAGATCCCAGTCTGGATCAAAATCGCTTCCCACACTTTAGTTATCTGTCAACTCGCGATTTTATACTTTACTTATGGTGTCTCACTTGCCGAGTGAAACACAGAGGCCGTCAGGTCAGGCACCAAAGGGTGCTGTACGCTCCTTGGCCGAACTTTGGAATCACGCAGGGAGGGGTGACACCATACTGCCATGTTTAATCTGTGTTTGATTTTACCTGCTGTAAACCACAAATAGCGAGTGTTGTAAGAGTGTTACTTAAAATGTTTTGGCTCTGTACCTTTATTTTACTGAACTTAAAATGTGTTTCACTCTGGACCTTTATGTTACTTGAGAATGTGTTTGACTATGTGCTTTCATTTTTACTTTACTTAATGTTGTGTTTGACTGTATACCGTTATTTTACTGTGAAAACCGAGTAAAAGAGGGACATCATATCCCCTCTATGCTGTAACCGAATTGTAACGACTGTATTCGCCTGTAAATTGCATTTCACCGGGGGATGCAGGGTAATGTTTAGACTAGTGTAAATGCAGGGAAGATTGACTCTCCGGAGCAGGAATTTTGCTTACCTTGATTGACACTCAAGAGTGTGGAGTGTCAACAGGGGGGACTGAAGGAGGTGCAAAATTCACAAGAACCGCCGCCCCCCCCCAGTGATTGGGCTTATTCGAAAGGACATTTAATTTGGGACTATCTACCGAAAAGTTTGGAACCCTAAAGTGCTTATGGAAGAAACTACGAACTTTAATAGAATTTTGGATTTTAAAAGACAAATTCAAAACTGTGGGCGGGCCTAAAGAACTAACAGGAGACAGTCTGATTAAGTGAGGCTACCTGGGTGTGAGGACTAAGTTAACCTATCTGGAGGAATGAGTATTCAAGAATCCTTCTCCACAAGAGACATTAAAATCACAAAATCACCCAGAGATAGCTACCCATCAACATGGGTCTGGAAAACCATTTCAGCATATATATCATAAAGAGGCCCAATCCAGCCTGTATGCGAAAACTAAGCACAAAAGGACATTGCAATTACCAAACTAATATTTCCATCAGGAAACAGTTTTCGAACATCAACTCACCCAAAACATTAACTTTTAACAAGCCTGCCAAAATATTACAAAGAAGAGCCAAGCCCGCCAAATTTATACAAAGGATTTTGAACAGATTTGGCGCCAAGATTAGAACCACTGAAATTGTATAACTGGCCCCCTGTTTCAACAGAGGTTAGGTTGCTAAGTAGCTACAAGGTTGCTACTACCTCATCAAGACAAGGAGAGAAACCAACGCGACAGTTGTAAACTAACTTCTCCAGCCTCGAAGTCCTGAAGTCCTGAAGTCCTGAAGGAAGGAAGAACATCACCATCGCGGCAGAAACTGACCACAGCCAACGTGGTATCAACGAAAAACCACTGCGATTGACCAAACTCGAACCAAACTCCAACGGGAAGAAAACGAAGAATCGAAAGTTTCCACTCTACAATCTGATCCTGACCTACCAACTGGTAAAACATTACCTAAAAGACTGTAAAAGCCTATTTCTAACAAAGAAAACCAGGTACTTACCCCATAGATCCAAAACGCGACTTACCGCATCAGCGGACTCAACCCAACTGAAGATTGCGCAGCAAGAAATCTTCTCCGACGTTCGGGGTATGGCAAGCAGACCCTACCGCATCCAGCGAGCCCCGAAACCGCGATCTACCGTTAACTGTCAAAAGGATTGGTAAGCATAGTCCCTGCCTGCCCGGGAATCCAACCTAACTAGAATTAGCATTGGGAGGTGGGAGGTGTAATTTTACTGTAACCCCCTTTGAATGTGTAGTGTATGGTTCTTTATTAGAGTGATTATAAGTTTGACCTTGTACCTTTCCTTGTATTGTCCCTTATCAGAACGATTGTAAGTTTGGCCTTGTATTTTCTTACTAGAGTAATTATAAGTTTGTATTTCCTTGACTGTAATAAAAACAAAGTTCTTCTGCATCAAACCAGCATCCTTTGCACTTTTGTCACACCCGCCAAGTAAATCCAGAGTCTAGAACCCAAGGGAGTGGGAGCGATTAGAACCGCTCAAGTTGGTCATAAGGGAACCTGACCCCCTCATAGAGACCATCCCCTTACAAATGTCCTGCAAGACCTCTTAGCTTGTGACAAAACTCGCCACTTCCTGGCCTTCAGACCTTTTGTAGGTGTAGAACCGGTACCTCGCCATCAGAACGCTTTCCTTCGGGTTCAAATGCTCTCGGATCAATGTGCACAAAGCGTCGTACGATTTCTCCGTGGGTTTCGCTGGAGTGAGCAGATTCTTCATGAGGCCATACGTTGGTGCCCCACAGATGGTGAGGAGGATTGCCCTTCGTTTGGCCATCTAGCTCGTTGGCCACGAAGTATTGGTCAAGTCGCTCCACAAAAGTTTCCCAATCATCTTCCTCCGAGAATTTCTCCAGGATGCTCACTGTTCTCTGCATTTTTGGGTTCGCTATCTGTATCTCGTCGCCAGTTGTTATGTATGGAGAAAGAATCAGACTGAATACTGTGAGCTCAAAGTAAAGTGTGACCGTAGTCTTTTATTACAGGTCTCCACAGTGCCTCTCCAACCTGTGAAGCCTCCTTAAATACCTGTGCTCTCAAGGGATTATGGGATTCTTGGGACTTCAGGGGAAGAGCCCTCTGGTGGCTGTACAGAGTAAATACAAGTCCACATATATAACAGTGATAACACTCAAATGAAGACAGCCACACCACTGAAAACCCCACTTTGGAAGGTTCATTAGCGCTGGAATCCATTTGTTCACTTTTGGAGGTGAATATGGGGTGGCCTAGCCACAAACTTTTTTTGGCGTTAATGACCACAAAAAGGTGGGGGGAGCACCAGCTTTTCAGCAGTACTGAATTTTGGGCCCGAAGTGTGCATCTTATCACATGGACGCATCTCAGTACCCAAATTGGTTAACCTGATTAATTTAATTAAAATAGACTGCTTGTTCATTGGCGGCTCACCTAATGAGTGAAGCGGGGTGGGGGTCAATATTGTGCTTTGCTGATGCCATTTAAAAGCAGCCTGCACCTCTTAAAGGGGAGATGCACTTTAACTACAGCAAGTATAACTGAGGCTTGTGGACAATGGCAAGCACAAGAGCAGCTGCGAAGGCCCCCTGTTTTTTGATGCTGTGCTGGAGGTATTGGTGGAAGAGGTTAGCAGGAGGAGAGAATCTTCTATCCATCAAGTGGTAGGAAGACATCAAGGCAAGCTGCCCATCATGAGTGGGCAGAGGTGGCGGTGCGGGTCAGTGCCAGAGATATTGCTCCCAGGACATATCTACAATGCAGAAAAAGTTCAATGACCTCACAAGACTAGCTAACTAAGCCTCCTAACTCATATCTTTCATTACACTCTGCACATGTCTGCATTACCTGAAGTCTCAACACTCACAACCCTTCCCTCCTCTGATTACCAAAACTCTCCTCCAATCACTGCAGCACACTTGACTGCACCACCTTCTGCTCCTACTGCAGCACTCTGCTCTTGCTACTCTCCTCACTATTAATTCCTTCACCTCTTCACATCTCTGTCATCTATCACATACTAGCAACCCTACTCTATCCTGACGTGCACATCCTCAACATGTCTCACAAAGAAGGTAGCATTGCAGAACAGGAAATGTTACACCAGCTCAGAAACTGCTGCAGTTGAGTGGGTAGGCTATTGGGCTGGGAATGTGGCGATGCACCCAACACTAGCATGCAGGAGCAAGGATGGGGTGGGGGGCAGAATTAAATGGCTCATGAAACACTTGCAACCTAGCCCTGCTGCAGAGAGTTGACCATACATAAGAAAACTGAAGGTAATCCACACAGACCGTCTATGTGCTTTGGATTGTCTGCCAGTGAGCTTGCGCGCAATGTCGGAGAACATGAAGGAGCTCAGCTCCAACTTGTGTGCTGCCTTCACGCATGAGACCATGCAGTTAAACATGACGTGAGAGGTCAGATCTATGAGCACCACAGTGGGCCCCACAATGACAGAGCTTCTGCTGACAACTCTGGTCATTTTGATGGAAGCTCGGACTGCTGCCATTGTGGCTTTGGCTCCAGCATTAATATGGTGGGTGTCAGGACTGGATCAAATGGAAGGAGAGAGTGTTGATGCTCTGGGGAGGGGAGGGATGTTCAGGCCAATCTCTTCTCAGTAATTTTCTGCCTTACAGCTCTGGCTGCTCACAGTACTGCTGAGCCATGCTCTTCCTCTGCATCCTTCGGTTCCTCAGCCTCTTCATCTTCCTGCTTCAGTTCTTCCTCAGGAAGTTCCAAACCAAGTCCCCTTGGTATTGCAGGATTGTGGAGCATGCAGCAAAAGTTCAGGAGTCTTGACAATCGATCTGGGCTATACTGAAGGATCCCTCCCAAGTTGTCCAGATAGTGGATCTGTTGATTCAGGATGCCAATGGTTTGCTCAATCAGAACCTTTGTTACTGCATGGCTCTAATTATAGCGATGGTCAGTGTCTTCACCCGGGTTCCCGAGAGGAGTAATGAGCCAGTTGGTGAGGTCATTGCCCTTGTGCCCCAGCAGCCAACTTGTCAACCGGGTGCAATAGTGGGGTTATTGAGTACTGATGCAGTATGAAAGTCATGGCTACTGTCAGGAAACCGAGCACAGACCTACATGAGTTGCTGTTTGTGATCACAAGGACATTGACCGAATGGAAGCCTTCCTGTTAAGAAACACGTGCTGGTTAGTGATGGGAAGTCCGCAGGTCTAAGTGCATACAGTCGATGATGCCCTGCACCTACGGAATAAGCAATTTGGACAAATCCCAGCGCTCTTTCTTCCTGCTTGTCAGCTTCCGTGGGGAAGGTAATGAACTGTTGATGTCTGCAAACAGTGCATCAGTGATCTGCGGATCATCATGTGCACCATGAACTGACTGATGTCGCTGATTTTACCAGGAGCAGTTTGAAAGGAGCCAGAGCCAGAGCCGCACACGGACATCAATTTCACAAAAGGGCCCTGATTCCCTCATTAAAATACTTAAATGATGCCTGTGTTTATTTCAGGCAGTCAAAGGGACGTCTATTGAGTGCCCGACCCACCTCCTGCTCCCTCGAACTTATTCCCATCAAACTGCTGACCACCCAACCTCCCTTCCTGGCCCCTATGTTCGCTGATATTGTTAATGGTTTCCCCATCTCAGGTACTGTCCCCCTCTCCTTCAAATCTGCCATAATCACCCCTCTCCTCAAAAAAACAATCCTTGATTCCTCTGTCCTTGCAAACTACCGGCCCATCTCCAACTTTCATTTCATCTCCAAATTCCTTGAATGTGTTGTCGTCTCCCAAATCCGTGCCCACCTTTCCCGCAACTCCATGTTTAAATCCCTCCAGTCATGTTTCTGCCACTAGCACAGTACCCAAACGGCCCTAATCACAGTCGCAAAGTCATATCCGATCTGACTGGGACCATGGTAAACTACCCCTCCTTATCCTTAGTGACCTGTCTGCAGCCTTTGACACAGTTGACCACAGTACTAGATGAACAGAAATTTCCTCCAACTAAATATTGGGACGACCAAAGCCATTGGGGCCAAAATTGGTCCTTTCTATAAGGCATGTGGCCATCGGAAAGCAGACCCTCTCCCCACACCAACACCGCTCCGACCGGAAACATCACCTGAATTTTTCCGGATTATGCACCCCATACATTGGGGTGGACGGAACACTTCAAGACTGGCCACCGAGTCTCCATGGAAGGCCCGTCATTTTAGATATTGCCCTTCCTCAGTTTTGGATCGGTGTCCGGAACTGCTCCGCCCGTTTTCCGCAGCGGCGGCACGCACTGTTCCCTTACCAACTGGCAGCGACTCCTTCCCGAAATTGTCCCGTGGGAAATTGCCCCTTTCAAAAATTGCCCCGTGGGAGTGTCACCACCGTCGATCGGTGCCCCCGACAGCTTCTTCTGTTGGCACCCTTTCTGTGGCTCGGTGGCACGGCTGCCCTTAAAGGGAAGGTGGTGCTGCCAGTGACGCCATGTTTTTTTTTGTTGGCCGACTACCGGGTCAGGCCAACAATTATGCCCCAGGTTCAGCCGGGCGATCAATAGGCAGCCTGGAAACCTCTCTTGGGTGCCAGGGCGCTGGCCCGGCAGAAACCCTCCCCGGTGGCCCAGTGTTTGGCACTGAAGGGGAGGGACATTGTGACGCGCCAGCACAATGACTTTGAGCGTCGGCAACTCTGACCTGGCCTCACTTCCGCTCCTCTAGTGGCGGCTACTCCGACTCGACCTCACTTACGACCCTTTCCCCACACCAACACCATTCCGACCGGAAATATCACTCAAAAAGCTGAATTTTTCCGGATTATCCACCCCATACATTCAAGAGCGGTAGATGCGACTTGTTTTGGGCGGTGGTCAATTTCGGCCCCATTGTCTTCCGTCCCCACCACAAACTCTGTTCCCTAGCCACCAACTCCATTCCTCTCCCTGCCAACTATCTGAGGCTGAACCAGACATTTCACAACCTTGGCAATCTATTTGCCTCCGAGATAAGCTTCTGACCACATATCTGCTCCATTATCAAGACTGCCTACTTCCGACTCATAGAATCATAGAAATTTACAGCAGAGTAGGAGGTCATTTGGTCCCTCATGTCTGTGCCAGTTGAAAAAGTACTATTCAGCCTAATCCCACTTTCCAACTTTTGGTCCATAGCCTTGTAGGTTATAGCACTTCAAGTGCATATTCAAGTATGTTTTAAATGCAATGAGAATGTCTGCCTCTACCACTCTTTCAGGCAATGCGTTCCACACCTCCACTACCCTCTGGGTGAAAAAAGTTCTCCTCAACTCCTCTTTAATCCTTCTAACAATTACTTTAAATCTATGACCCTGGTTATTGTCCTCTCTGCGAAAGGAAATAAGTCCTTCCTATCCACTCTATCTAGGCCCCTCATAATTTTATACACCTCAATTAAATCTCACTTCAGCCCCCTCTGTTGCAAAGAAAACAACCACAGCCTATCCAATCTTTCCTCATAGCTAAAACAGGCCTGTCGTGCCTGTGCCGATTCTTTGAAAGAGCAGTCATGCTTAATACTCCCTCCCCGCTTTTAGTCCGTAACCCTGTAAGTTCCACATCCTCAAGTAACTGTCCAACTCCCTTTTAACATTATTTATGGAATCAGCTTTCACCACCTTTTCAGGTAGAGCGCTTCAGATCCCGACAATTCTTCGAGTGAAAACATTTCTCCTCATCTCCCCTCTGGATCTGTTGCCATTATGAATCTCTGGGGCTGGAATTTAACTCCGCCCGAAACGGGTCGCATCTTCCGCTCCTAAAGTGTTTTTTCTGCTGCTTGGGATGAGGTCACCTCTTTTGGTAAATTCAGCTCTTTGTCGCTTTTTTTCCCGGCGCACCAGAAGTCGGTCATAATGGGGGTGGAAGTGGATGGTAAGTACTCTAGAGGGGCGGAAGTGGATGGTAAGTACTCTAGAGGGGTGGAAGTGGATGGTAAGTACTCTAGAGGGGCGGAAGTGGATGGTAAGTACTCTAGAGGGGTGGAAGTGAACGGTAAGTACTCTAGAGGGGTGGAAGTGGATGGTAAGTACTCTAGAGGGGTGGAAGTGGATGGTAAGTACTCTAGAGGGGTGGAAGTGAACGGTAAGTACTCTAGAGGGGCGGAAGTGGATGGTAAGTACTCTAGAGGGGCGGAAGTGGATGGTAAGTACTCTAGAGGGGTGGAAGTGAACGGTAAGTACTCTAGAGGGGCGGAAGTGGATGGTAAGTACTCTAGAGGGGTGGAAGTGGATGGTAAGTACTCTAGAGGGGTGGAAGTGGATGGTAAGTACTCTAGAGGGGTGGAAGTGGATGGTAACTACTCTAGAGGGGTGGAAGTGGATGGTAAGTACTCTAGAGGGGTGGAAGTGGATGGTAAGTACTCTAGAGGGGTGGAAGTGGATGGTAAGTACTCTAGAGGGGTGGAAGTGGATGGTAACTACTCTAGAGGGGTGGAAGTGGATGGTAAGTACTCTAGAGGGGTGGAAGTGGATGGTAACTACTCTAGAGGGGTGGAAGTGGATGGTAAGTACTCTAGAGGGGTGGAAGTGGATGGTAAGTACTCTAGAGGGGTGGAAGTGGATGGTAAGTACTCTAGAAGGGTGGAAGTGGATGGTAAGTACTCTAGAGGGGTGGAAGTGGATGGTAAGTACTCTAGAAGGGTGGAAGTGGATGGTAAGTACTCTAGAGGGGTGGAAGTGGATGGTAAGTACTCTAGAGGGGTGGAAGTGGATGGTAAGTACTCTAGAGGGGTGGAAGTGGATGGTAAGTACTCTAGAGGGGTGGAAGTGGATGGTAAGTACTCTAGAGGGGTGGAAGTGGAGGCGGGACGGAGTCTCCGTCGCTGTCAGTCAGCAGCGGAGCGGAGATGACATTATGATGCATGTGTGTCACCACGCTCTTCCCATCATTTAAAGGGGAGAGCCTTCGGCACTTTAAAACTTCGATCCACTGGGCCACCAGGGAGCGTTTTGGTTGGGCCAGCCGTCTGGCACCCAAGAGGGGATGTCAGGCTGCCTGTTGGTGGCCTGGCCGAACCCGGGGGCATAATTGTCGGCCCGACCTGGCAGTCGGCCAAAAAAAACCATGCTGGCCATGGCAGTGTGCCCTCCCTTTGAAGGGCCACCATGCTGCCATGGCTTACACACAGAAAACAAGGTGCACTGACAGAAAAAGCTGTCGGGGACACCGCTCAGCGGATCGTAGATTTTTGCAGCTATATTTTGCAGGAGGTAGGATGGAGGTGCAGGAGATTGGCGGTGTGCCTTTTGATGACGCACGTAGGACAGTCGGCAGCAACGGGGCAGAAGTGGGGACTGCCAGAAAAGCTCCCGAGCTAAATTTTGCTGGCAACGGCCATTGGCGGTAAGTGGCCTTTTTGGGGAGTTGACTTTTGGCCCTTATGACTTCTAATTATTGACCTACTCACCAGAAGAAATAATTTTTCTCTATTTACTCTATCAAAATCTCTCATCATCTTGAAAACCTCTATTAGATCATCTTTTAATCTGCTCTATTTTAAGGAGAACAATCCTAACATTTCCAACCTCTCTGCATAACTGAAGTCCCTCATTCCTGGTAACATCCTGATAAACCTCCTCTGTTCCCTTTCTAAGGCCTTTACATCTTTCCTGAAGTGTGGGGCCCAGAATTGTGCACAATTCACAGCTGAGGCCGAACCATGATTTATAAAGTTTTAGCATGATCTTTTTGCTTTTATGTTCGATTCCTCTATTTATAAATCCAAGTAATATATTTTAGTCACGTTATCAACTTGCCCTGCCACCTTTAAGGATTTGTGTAGATATCAATACAAATTGTTGTTGTTGAACTAATATGGTGTCGGGTGCTCTTCCGGTGCTGTTCCAGCACGGAATGCTGCGCTGCAGAATTGAATTTGTTGTGCCCATTTTGGGCCTGGAAAACACTTTTCAATTTCTATTCCTTCATCTCCTGACATTTGAGCATGTGATAATCGGTACCAAACAGTTTTACTTAGCTCAGCAACAAAAGTAAAGATAGTGTTGGACACCATCAAAGCTGAATAATTAAAAGGAAAAACAAGGGAGCTCAGGAAGTACGATTAGTGGACATTGAGCTGGAGGAAAAAGAGATTGAGGCAGGCAAGGATGTCAACCATTTGAGACCCTCATGATAACTAGCACTGTTTACAAAAAAGAGGCTGCATTCATACTTTGCCAACTGGTATAATTTCAAGGAATGTCCTTTGCCCTTAATCGTGATTTGCTTTATTATGTTCTGAATTTTGGAATCTATTTTATATTTTTGTATTTTTTTACTTGCATCCTATGAAAAACGCATCCTTGACTAATTGATGCTGTGTGCTGAACCAATCATTCTTCCTTACCAAATCAGCCAATTGCATTTCTTGCCAGTGATGAGAATTCTTTCTATAAGTTGGGTTATTTTCTGTATTCTCTTTAAGGTCCCTGAAATTTCAGAGTTATCTTCGTGCAGACCATTACAGTTTTGTGGAAGTAAGAGCAACCCTAATTCCATCTGCACTATTTGGAATGTGCCTGGCTCAGATTCTGTCATGAAGGACATTCTTTCAACCATGCAGACTGTTATATATGTAAACCTGTAAATACCTTGTGTACAGACGATCTGCAGCAGAATTATCGACACTATGGCCTGGATGCTGCTCACCACACACTCAGCTGCCTTCATGATGTTGTCTGAATCTGACGGTGATCAACTACCTGCTCACAATTAATCTAGTCCATGTATTGTTCCATGAAATGACTGTAACAGTTGTTAATTTCCAGATTACATATACTGACTCACTAATGCCTTATTCAAGAAACTGTGCCAACCATTTTTCTGTTTCAAACTTGTCTCCCTCTTCTGAGGATGTAAAGATGACAGTATTTATTGTCTTTCATTTTGGCTGTCCTTTCAGTTAGTATTGATGCATAAATGATTTAAGTACCTTTAAAATGTTGTCCATAATTAACTTGAAACATAATGCAGAATCCACTATATTGTTGGTTGTGCTTACTAGGGCTGAGTTGTTACTGCAATAATTCTATCATTTATTTATGAGTGCCACATATAAAGGAATCCTGAATTACTCACTTTTCTCCACTTTGAATTACTTTTTAGTTACTGAGGAGGCGTGGTCCTCTAGTTCCCAAAGCTTTTCAACCTTGGGGCTTTCCTCGCCTGATGTCTGACTAATTGATAGTGATTGATTGCTACGATGAGTTAGCAATTCCATTATCATTGAGACTTTCAGGATGGTAGAAGGCTGATGGAACATGGACTTTTTTTGACCAACAATTCATGTGTTCTTATGTTTTTTTCTCAGCTGTTTCTTCCTTTGCTGGTAATAGTATGTACTCATTAAATCACAGCAAACTGTGCTTAATTATTAAATCACAGATCACATTTGTATAAAAATGATTTTACACATTTATTTAAAAATGTCACTTTGGCAGATGTTTTACAAATTAATCTGGAGACATGAATGTCAAATGAACCTGTGTAGGTGGACCCCCAGATACATCTTTAACAAGTATCTGTAACCCTTTCATTCACACAATATATAGTAATACTTCAAACAAAGGCAATCTGGACAGTATTATCTTATGTTATCTTGCATTTTAACTGTAACATTTTAAAACTATGTAGCATTTTTTGAAACAGATTCAATTCAAGAAGATTGTTAGTAAGCTCTTTGGAAGCAAGACTCACAGGCAATAGCTAGATACAGAATAATGCTCCCCACTGTAATTTTTCACAAGATAGATTGTCTCCATAATCCAGTTGATAGTCCATTCCATGTGTTGATCACAATTTGTGTGAAGGAGAACTTCTTGATATCAGTCCTGAGTTTGAACCTATGTTTCCTTGTCCTGTTGTCATACTTTAATTTGAAGTAGTATTCTAGATTTAATGTTTTTATACTATGGCTTGCGATATAACCTCGATAACATTCCCTTTCAGTTGCCGCATTTAAAACTGAAAAGTTTAAGTTTTCTCTGCTTAGTGAATTCTCTGATGCTGTATGATAAGATAATAATCCTGGGGTTCCAGGCTATAATCAGATTGGCTGACAATGGGACAGGTTGGTGGTACTCAGATTTTCCCAACATATTGGAAACATTCTGGCAGCAGAGTGAGGTTGGGTAGAAGCTGGTTATTTCAGCCACTAACTATCAACTCCGGATGTCACTGCAGGCATTGTAATGACTGTTACAATTTGAGCTTCCTCCCAACACTTGTGTTCACAGCAGAAAGGTAGTTTCCATAAGCAGACAATTGCCCCAAATTTAAATCAATCTGCCTGGCCAGAACAGGGTGGGTGAATGATTAAAATTGCAAAGATTGACTTATTGCTCCATTCTCACCCGAAACTCGCTGCTCGTCATTTTAACTCCGGAGCTGACTCGGATCAGAAACACAGCTGTCAGAAAAAGGCGGGTGCCTCATCATTAAATTGAAATCGGGGTTTGAAAATGGCAGTTGGACCCTGAAGAGATTTTTTAACTGTGCAGTTCAGAAGTCCTGCCAAGCCATGAACTCACTGAATAAAACTTAGCAGCTTTACAATTGGCTTTACAAACTGACTGGAAGATGAATTTAAAGGAACACTCATTTGCCGCCACTTCGATCTTTAGGATCTGTGCGCCATTGTGAGTGTTGCAGTTCCAAGCCAGTTCTAAGCTTCCAGTTTGCTGAGGTGCAGTGCCAGTGCCTGTGCTTCACCAGAGAGGCTGCCGCTATTCTATGCCATCTATTGCAGCAGGATCTGCTGCCTACTGGACCAGGGGGCTGTACTTTGATAGTGGCAGTAACAGTCACTTTTTCACCACAGGCTCTTTCTACGCTGCTACAAGGGACATCACCAACATCTTCCAATCTGCAGTGCACAGCTGCATCAAACAAGTCACCAATGCCCTCCTTGCCAGAGAAAACCAATCATCACGTTTATGATGGATGCCAACAGCCAAAATGAGAGAGTTCTGGGATTTGCAGCAATGACTGGCTTCCCTTGTATCCTGGGCATAACAGACTACAGTCATGTAGCTATTAAGGCACCAGAAGATGAGTCAGCTGCTTATGTAAACAGGAGGGGCTAATATTCCAGCAATGTTCAATGGAACAGACTCGCGGGGATGACTGGCTTACTCCTATTCCTATGTTCCTATGGTGTGTGATCATCTGTTTTAGGGGCAGCAGGTGAAATTTGAACTCATTCACTCAAATCCCACTCGGAGTTAAAATTGGGTCCTGTCTATCCATGTATAAAGCAAAATACTGAGATGCTTGAACTCAAGAAGGGTTTGTACCCAAAACCTTAAGGTATCTATTTTCTCAACAGATGCTGACTGACCTACTGTGTGTTACCACATTTTCTGTTTTTCTTTAAGTCTCTATGTACTGAAACCCATGCCCTAATGTTTTTTTTTAATTCGTTCCGGGATGTGGGTGTCGCTGGCAAGGCTAGCATTTATTGCCCATCCCTAATTGCCCTTAGAAGGTGGTGGTGGGCCGCCTTTTTGAGCTGCTGCAGTCCTTGTGGTGAAGGTACTCCCACAGTGCTGTTAGGGAGGGAGTTCCAGGTTTTTGACCCAGCGGCGATGAAGGAAAAGCAATATATTTCCAAGTCAGGATGGTGTGTAACTTGGAGGGGAACTTGCAGGTGATGGTGCTCCAATGTGCCTGCTGCCCTTGTCTTTCTAGATGGTAGAGGTCGCGGCTTTGGAAGGTGCTGCCAAAGAAGCCTTGATGAGTTGCTGCTGTGCATCTTACAAATAGTACACACTGCAGCCACTGTATGCGGTGGTGGAGGGAATGAATGTTGAAGGTGGATGGGGTGCCAATTAAGGGTTGTTTTGTCCTGGATGTTGTCGAATTTTTGAGTGTTGTTGGAGCTGCACTCATCCAGGCAAGTGGAGATTATTCCATCACACTCTTGACTTGTGACTTGTAGATGGTGGAGAGGCTTTGGGGAGTCAGGAGGTGAGGCACTCGCTACAGAATACCCAGCCTCTGACCTGCTCTTATAGCCACAGTATTTATGTGGTTGGTCCAGTTAAGTTTCTGGTCAATGGTGACTCCAGAATTTTGATGGTGGGGGATTTGGGGATGGTAATGCCATTGAATGTCAAGGTTAGACTCTTGCTTGTTGGAGATAGGCATTGCCTGGCACTTGCGTGGTGCAAATATTACTTGCCACTTATCAGCCCAAGCCTGAATTTCAGACATGGACTCCTTCATTTTCTGAGGAGTTGTGAATGGAACTGAACACTGTGCAATCATCAGTGAACATCCCACTTCTGATCTTATGATGGAGGAAAGGTTACTGTTGAAGCAGCTCTTAATGGTTGGGCCTAGATCACTGCCCTGAGGAACTTCTGCAGCGATGTCCTGGGGCTGAGATGACTGTCCTCCAACAACCACAACCATCTTCCTTTGTACTAGGTATGACTCCAGCCAGGAGAGAGTTTTTCCCCTGATTCCCATTGACTTAGATATTACTAGGACTCCTTGATGCCATCCTCGGTCAAATACTGCCTGGATGTCCAGGGCAGTCACTCTCACCTCACCTCTGGAATTCAGCTCTTTTGTCCATGTTTGAACCAAGGCTGTAATGAGGTCTGGAGCTGAGTAGTTCAGGCGGAACCCAAACTGAGCTTCGGTGAGCAGGTTATTGATGATTAAGTTCCGCTTGATAGCAGTGTCAATGACACCTTCCATCACTTTGCTGATGATTGAGAGTAGACTAATGGGATGGTAATTGGCCGGATTTGATTTTTCCTGCTTTTTGTGGACAGGACATACCTGGGCAGTTTTCCACATTGTTGGATAGATACCAGTATTGTAGCTGTACTGGGACAGCTCGGCTAAAGGCGTGACTCATTCTGGAGCACAAGACTTCAGCACGACCGCTGGGATGTTGTCGGGGCCCATAGCCTTTGCTGTATCCAGTGCGCTCAGCTGTTTCTTGATATCATGTGGAGTGAATCGAATTGGCTGAAGACTGGCTTCAGTGATGGTGGGGACCTCAGGAGAAGGCCGATATGGATCATCCACTTGGCACTTCTGACTGAAGATGGTTGCAAACGCTTCAGCCTTGTCTTTTGCACTCATGTGTTGGGCTCCGTCATCATTGAGGATGGGAATATTCATGGAACCTCCTCCTTCCATTAATTGTTTAATGGTTCACCATCATTCATGACTGGATGTGGCAGGTCTGCAGAGCTTTGATCTGATCTGTTGACTGTGTAATCACTTAGCCTTGTCTATAGCATGCTGCTTCTGCTTTTTAGCATCCATATTGTCCTGTGTTGCAGCTTCCCCAGGTTGGCATCTCATTTTTAGGTATGCCTGGTGCTACTCCTGGTGCTGCTCCTGGCATGCTCTTCTATAATTCTCATTGAACCAGGGTTATTCCCCTGGCTTGATGGTAATGATAGAGTGAGGGATATGCTGGGCCATGAGGTTACTGATTGTGGTGGAATACAATTTTGCTGCTATTGATGGTCCACAGCGCCTCATGGATGCCTAGTTTTGAGCTGCTAGGTCTGTTTTGAATCTATCCCATTTAGCACAGTGGTAGTGCAACACAACATGATGGAGGGTGTCCTCAGTGTGAAGACAGGACTTTGTCTCCACAATGACTGTGCGACGGTCACTGCTACCAATGCTGTCATAGACAGATGCATCTGCGACAGGTAGATTGGTGAGGATGAGGTCAAGTAGGTTTTTCCCTCGTGTTCGTTCTCTCACCACCTGTCACAGGTCCAATCTGGCAGCTATGCCCTTCAGGATTTGGCCAGCTTGGTCAGTAGCGGTACTACCGAACCAATCTTGGTGATGGACATTGAAGTCCCCCATCCAGAGTTTATTCTCTGCCCTTGCTACTCGGTGCTTCTTCCAAGTGATGTTCAACATGGAGGAGTACTGATTCATCAGATGAGGGAAGGCGGTAGATAGAAACATGGAAACATAGAAAATAGGTGCAGGAGTAGGCCATTCGGCCCTTCGAGCCTGCACCACCATTCAATAAGATCATGGCTGATCATTCACCTCAGTACCCCTTTCCTTCTTTCTCTCCATACCCCTTGATCCCTTTAGCCATAAGAGCCATACCTAACTCCCTCTTGAATATATCCAATGAACTGGCATCAGCAACTCTCTGCGGTTGGGAATTCCACAGGTTAACAACTCTCTGAGTGTAGTCTCTCTGAGGATCCCTCGGGGAAGGTCTGAGAGAAGAGCCAATTGCTACCCTTGCAGGGTATCACCTGACTCGGGTGAGGAAGTCACCAGGCATATTTGGTCTGGGTAGCAACAGAAAGCAGGAGAAGCAATCCAGTTGTTGACTTGTTCATGGGTTGGATGTGGATGCAGCTTCTATCTGGAATGAGAACGGTTTCTGGCTGGCAATCTGAGTTCAATGTGTGAGATGAGACAATAGTCTCACAACCCAATTCAGACTACTCTCTGAGTAATCAGCAGTAGGTTTCCTGGCCCATGTTTAACCTGAAGCCTTGAGACTTCATGGGGTCCAGAGTCAATGTTGAGGACGCCCAGGGCCACTCCCTCCCGACTGTATACCATTGTGCTGACACCTCAGGTGGGTCTGTCCTGCCGGTGGGACATGATATACCCAGGGATGGTGATGGAGGAGTTTGGGACATTGGCTGAAAGGTATGATTCTCTGAGTATGACTAGGTATCGTCTGATGGTTGGAGGAATATATCTTTGGTAGTTTTCCTGATGCGAAATTTGTATGTAGGCAATGTGATTCCTAATTTAAAGCAGAAAATCTACGTGTGACTTCCATAAACTGAAATTAACTTAACTAAAAATATCAAGGAAGGTATGCAGTATATGTACCAACCTTTAAGCCTCTATCTATCAATCAAGTTCAAAAACACAATGGTGCATCTTGTACATCGAATAATTTAATGTGCAGTGATTCACATCTCAACCAGGTTTTACATATCTATGAATACTTTAATCAAGTATAATTAGATTTGTACTTTGGAAAAATCTTTTGCATCCTGGCTCATCTACAGAGGAAAGAATCTGCTTGCACTCTCACAGATAGTTTAGCTCTAGGCTTCATCTTGTAGTTTAATAAGGAAAGGCAGCTTCTATCTTAACTTCAGTTATTTCTAAAACACATAGGACTAGACTTTCCATTCGTTTTGCATTGCTACTGCCCACTTAATGTCCATTTTAACGCTGAGATGAGGTATACCACCCAGATATCGCCCATTTAGCAACAAAATGGAAACCAACGGCCATTTATTGCTCACTTATCGCCCAGCGTTACTTTCCGCATTTACTTAATGCCGAGAATGAATAATACCGCCAACCCATTTTTTTTGCTGTAAAGGTCAGAATAGCCGAAACTAATGGCCATAATATCGCCGAGCGTTACTTTCGGCACCTCGCCCACATATTACCGAAAATATTGCTCACCGATAAAACTGCTGAGAAAAAGTTGCTCTCACCTGACCTAAACCCCGCGGTATGGATGCCATTTTGTAAATTGGAGGTCATTTCTTATAAAAGGCTGCTTCAACTTCTGGGGAGTTTTGACATACTCTGGAGTTATTTTAAGATGATTTGAAAATCTGAACAAACATCTAATCATGCTGTAGACGATTTGAATTTATTTTATTTGTTTTAATAGGTAAATTTATTGTTTGTGAACAATAGGTATAATACTGATTGTTATTATAATGGGGCCTGTAATTTCTCAGCCTGTCTTGATGACCACACACATGCTGAAGACTAGAGATGGCAGAAGGTATATTGAAGAGCATTATGTGCCCAATCAAAGAGGTGGCAGACTGCTGAGGAGGAGACCTTACACCCCATGCACTTACAGGGAGAAGCGGTCTTACCTGAACTTGTCTGATACCGCATGCCTTAGGAGACTGCGCTTCTGGAAAGAGGTTATCAGGAGATATGCCAGCTCTTCAGGGGAGATGTGCAGCCTGCCAGTACCGTCAGGACCGCACTGTCAGTCGAGGTCAAGGTCATTGTGGCACTTCCCTTCTACGCATCGGGTTCCTTTCAGGCCTCAGCTGGTGACATTTGTGCTATATTTCAGCATGCCACACATTGCTGGATTAGACAGGTCACTGAAGCCCTTTACACATGCAGGATGGACTTTATCAGCTTCCCTATGACCAGGGAGGCACAGTCTGAGAGGGCTCTAGGATTCTCGAGAATAGCAAACTTCCTCAAGGTGCAGGGAGCAATAGACTGCACGCACATCACCATGCGGGCACCTTTTCAGGATGCAGAGGTTTTTCAGAACCGAAAGGGATTCCACGCCCTGAATGTGTAACTCATTGTCAACCACAAGCAACTTATAATGGCAGTAAATGCAACATTTCTGGGGCAACATCCATGATGCTCACATCCTGCATGAGAGCGCTGTATCTGACATGTTTACCAGTCAGCCACAAGATCAATGCTGGATGCTTGGTGACAAAGGATATGGCCTCGCCACCTGGCTGATGACTCCCCTGTGTAACACCCAGACAGAAGCCGAGAAGCTATACAATGAGAGCCACAGAGCCACACGCAATATCGTCGAGAAGACCATTGGAGTGCTTAAGCAGCGTTTTAGATGCCTGGACCACTCAGGAGGTGAGTTACAATACTACTCTGAGCAGGGAGCATGCTGCACAACTTGGCTATCGGGAGGGGACAAGAATTGCCAGAAGGGACTGCCGGTCCACCTCAGGAGAGAGAGGAAGAGGAGGACAAAGAGGTGCACGATGAGCTCGGGGCAGACAATCAGGCTGATGATGAAACCATGCACACGCTCCCCTGTAGACCGCAGGAAAGGGCCCGTGGTGGCTACATAGCTGCAAGACTCTTATGTCAGCAGCTCATAAATGAGCGCTTTGCTTGAAATAACGTTGGTGGTATTTACAAAGCTGCAAGACAGCTGTGTCTGCAGCTCATACATGAATGGTGTGCATTACCTTAGTGACAGTTAAAGTTTAAGTTGATTCAAGTTACGTTGAATTGTCCCCTTTCATGTTAAGGAATCACCAGTGTGTAACGGTACAGCTATCTGAGAAAATGCGCAACAATGTTATGTGAAATAAAACAAATTTAATGAGGACATTTATATAAAATCATAATTATAACTCTAAAAAACACCCCACTCCACCCCACAACAAATTTATAACATGTATATCATTTATTACATTTTTAACATTTCCAATAAGACTACTAACACAAATAACACAAATGCAAAAAAACAAGATACCCCCCCTTTCCCCCAAACCTCCCAAAATGTATTCAATAGCAACAACAACAACATCAATACTCTCACAACGACATCTCCAGCGGCCATGCATCTCACTTTCCTTTTCCCCCCCACTTCTCTCCACCTCTACCCCTTCCCCTTCCCCTCCCGACTCCAAGCTGCCTTGACGCACTGCTCCTCAGGTGCTGCTTCATTGGGGGGGATGTCGGCAGATCCGCTGGTTGGCCGGATACTGGAGAGGACGGTCCCGAGGAGGGAACGTCCTCCGAGCCAGAAGCAAGAGCTTTCTCCTGGCTTGCATGTGCTGTTGGCAATGGGAATGCGGCACCTTGGGGTTCAGTGCCGCGTTCCGGGAACACTGGTAGCCCTGTGGCACCAGTGTTCCTGGCTATCACCTCCAGGGCCACCACCATCTGTGACACATCCTCTGTCATGGTCGCGGATATGGTGGTCAGCTGTTGGGATATGCCCCCATTGTCTGGAGGATTTGCTGACCTATATCAACACTCCTCCTGGACAAATGAACCATGTCCCCGCTTAGATGTGCCACTTGTGGAGCAGCCCTGCTGTGTCGAACCAACCTCCACGGGGTCGGCGCCACCATGGAGACACTTGGGGTGGTCTGCGGCAAAGTGCTTGGCCCGCTACCTCCACAGTGGAGGAGGACATGGCCACAGGAGCACTAAATGTTATCGGTGTAGTTGACATGATGGAGCTTGTTTTTGCAGGCTCCTCAAACTCCTCATTGTCGTCAGTGGAGAAGGCACCCTGCAGCTCAACGGGCAAAATTCGGGGCTCATCACTACCAGAATGACGATCTCCCGCCGACGCTGGATCTGCACCTTGCCTCGGTGGTGTTGCCTGGGATTGCGCTGTTGGTTGAGCTACAAAACATAAATGAGGTCCTTAGAAGAGAAGGGGATGCTAGGGTCACAGGGTGATTCAAACGCTACATACAGCATATGCACGCGAACAGCACTACCGCTTTCAAAATAATCACAGATATCACATTTAATGAACATAACCAAATACTGCATTAGAATGATTTTCATGAGCCCATCATTAATTACATGACACTTTCATCAATCATCTATCATATATTGTTCGGATATGAGTGGGCTTGGTATCTATTGACTTTACATCATGCAATGGTGTATACTTTACTTACGTGGCATCACATCTGATTCTGCTGCTGCATGCATGGCCGATCGGGGATGGAGCTCCACTAGTGCCAGCGCCCGCTCCTCAAGGTTGGTCAGCTCACACATCACTGGTGGGCCGCCACCCATGCGCCGCTGCTCAGCCCTATTCTTCTAAAGCTTCTTCTGCAAAAGGTAACAACAGCACGATATGGCATAAGATCATCACGTAAGATCATTGCTAGATACTGTCACAGATGCTGATACAACACATAACCGACAGATGTTATAATAATAATTATTATCATTATTAACTTAAGCACGTACACCGCAAACGTAGGCTTTGAATAAAACATTCCCGGTCTAACTGCAATACATCAGATCTGAATTTATTCACTCATTACACTTACAATTCCAATTATATAAATATGTAAGTAAATGTAAATAAATGTAAAACTTAATCTGCCGGACCTGGCAAGGTCATTCCAGCACTTGCGGCACTGGTTGCCCTCACACACCTCGTCCGTCACCGACGAGACCACCTCAGCTATCTCGGTCAAAATTTTCTGGTAAACCTTCAGCTTCGGCTTTCCACGCCCACCACGGGTCAATTGACCCCAACGTGACTCCACCTCCTGCAGGAGAGCGGCATTTGCCTCGTCGGAGAATCTCCTAGCTCATCTTCATCCTCCCAACTTCACTTCCTCTCCAATGTCACTGCTCTCACACCAGCCTCCCTCCCCCTCCACATCGTGCTGTCTCACCTCCTCCATGCCTTCCATGTTATTATTTCTTTTGCTAATATTTCTGTGTCACCAAACTAAATAGTGCTCTAATTTCTTCTTACTCCTCACAAAAATCTTTACTACCTTCCACAACAGCCAAACAAATGATAAAGAACCAGGCAAGAAACCCACACACACTTTCTGTTCCTCTCTGCAATCTCTCTCTCTCCTCTTCTGCGCATGTATTGATGACTCCTGACCTCCTGAAACATGGGAAAAGACTGTTGCTATGGCGTTGTTATGGACGCCGACATTTTACGGCAGAAGAAAAACAAAGTTACCATTAACGTCCATTTCACATCACTCCCGCTAACACCCATTTTATAAAATGGAAACTAGAGGTTTTGAAAATGGGCGATAATCCAGCGATCCCAAAACCCATAATAAATGCCAACACTGGAAATAACGCCCATTTTTGGGTGATCTGCACAATAATGGAAAGTCTAGCCCATAGACCCTTTATATCTAAAATCATACATCAAAATGTTATAACACTACCAATGTCCTTAATCGATGCAGGATGAAACTCTGCTTTTGTCCTGGTGGTCCAACATGCTGTACTTAGCAGGGCAGTATTCCTGTTGTTCATTTGTTCATTTTTATATCATTTAACAATTTTATAATATTTTATTTGCACTTAAAGGGTAACATCAAAATCCAATTTTATTTGGGAGAGGAATGTGTATTTGATTTCCTCCCCTTTCCCAGGATTTCTCAATCGCAATTGCAATGCAACCCCAGAGAGTAAAACAAAAAAAACACAACTTTATTTTGTTTTACAAAATGAGTACAATGGAACCGTCATTATGTACTATAATGGAGGAGACCTCACCATCACCCCACTCCATCCACAGATAATGAAAACTGGATTACCAAGTGACTTACACTGAGTCTTTGGGGTAGATTTCTGCCTTTATTGCCTGTACATTAAATTAATGAATGGAAAACTATATGGGTGCTGTTATGAGCGTGTAATCTTCCCTGTCTGATTTTCCTCTCTGCCCATGAGATGCTTAAAGCCCAGGCAGTAAAGATGCACATCTACCCTTCTATTATAATAAGATATTCTTGAAAAATGTGCTGAATCCTGGCACCTGCTGTGCTCCCAGATCCGAAGCCCTGACTCCCACTGGTTTCCTGACCCAAAGCTAAATAGAACTTTTAATGTAGTCAATTCTACAGGGACTGGACATCCAGATAACAAGTACTTATCATGTTGGATGAAGAAATCAGAGTCTGTGAAAAATAAATAAAAAAATGCTCAATTGCTTTTTAGCGGGTTTATGCAAAACTGAACCCGAAGTCCCCAGAAAATTCCTTCAAATGATCAAGAATGCGGATAATGGGAGGGTGGATAAACAAGATTCGATAGCATTAAAGGAACATTGGAATATGTCCCGGTACCATCATTTACATAAAAATATCTTTAAAACACTAAAAATGGCACTAAAGATTAATAATTAACATGAAACAGGCCACAGATTGTGCATGTTGTGTGTAAGCCAAATACAATAGAAAATTGCCGAGTTCATTAACATTCAAAGTGAAGGGGTCTTTTCTTGATGCTTTAAATGTAAAGACTTAATTTTAGCTTACCTACAAGTATTTTCCTTTTGCAAGGCACACACTTGGGGAATCAAGAATGCTCAAAGTAACTGACAGTTCTCTCCTGCAGGATACAGCAGTCGGTGGCTTCAAAAGCTGCTGCAGGAAATCATAAAGCTGATAAATGCTGATGAGGCACAATAGTCAAAAAGTGATAGTTGACCCTGCTTAAATCATTTCACTTCAAATCAGATTTTATGATGACGTTTATTGCACTTTATAGCGTATTTCACTAGCAGACTTTGATGTACCTTCAGTCACATAAGTTAAAAATAATTGAAATCCAGTGTCCATAGGTCCAAAGCAAGAAATAAAGGAAGCTTTATTGGGGTGGGAAAGCAAATTGTGAGGATGACACAAAAAATCTGCAAAGGGATATAGACAGACTAAGCGAGTGGGCAAAAACTTGGCAGATTGAGTATAATGTGGGAATAAGTGAGGTTATCTACTTTGGCAGAAATAATAGAAAAACAAATTATAATTTAAATGGAGAAAAATTGCAAAGTGCTGCAGTACAGAGAGACCTGTGGGTCCTTGTGCATGAAACACAAAAAGTGAGTATGCAGGTACAGCAAGTAATCAGGAAGACAAATGGAATATTGGCTTTTATTGCAAGGGTGATAGAGTATAAAAGCAGAGAAGTCCTGCTACAACTGTACAGGGTATTGGTGAGGCCACACCTGGAGTACTGCGTACATTTTTGGTCTCCGTATTTAAGGAAGGATATACTTGCATTGGAGGCTGTTCAGAGAGAGAAGGTTCATTAGGTTGATTCCGGAGATGAGGGGTTGACTTATGAGAATAGGTTGAGTAGGTTCAGCCTATACACATTGGAGTTCGGAAGAATGCGGGGTGATCGTATTGAAACTTAAGATAATGAGATGACTCGACAAGGTGGAAACAGAGAGGATATTTCCACATAAAGGAAACTAAAACTAGGGGACATAGTCTTAGAATAAGGGGCTGCCCATTTAAAACTGAGATGAGGAGAAATTTCTTCTCTCAGAGGGTTGTAAATCTATGGAATTCTCTGCCCCAGAGAGCTGTGGAGGCTGGGTCATTGAATATATTTAAGGCGGAGATAGACAGATTTTTGAGCGATAAGGGAGTAAAGGGTTATGGGGAATGGGCAGGGAAGTGGAGCTGAGTCCATGATCAGATCTTATTGAATGGTGGAGCAGGCTCGAGGGGCCAAATGGCCTACTCCTGCTCCTATTTCTTATGTTCTTATGTTCTTATGTTTTATAGAAACTCTTAAGAGGAGAAGGCTCAGTAGCTCTGAGGGGTAACTTGTGCCTGCTGTCAGTCTGACTGAAGATGCTGCTGGGGTTGAGTATTCAGATGAATTTAGGTACATAGGAACAGGAGTAGGCCATTCAGCCCCTTGAACCTTATCGGACAATGGTTTCATCCCAGTTTAATTTGTAGCGGGCAAGAACAATTAGTTAACACTGCCGACTACTTCTTAGAGTTCGACTCTGGAAAATAATGACAAGACACCAATAAGTATAGTTCCCACTGTGCGTGGCAGTCTTTACTGAATACTGATCAACCTGTTATTAAAATTACACCTATCAGTCTGTCCCTTGAGCTGCTAAGCTACATTATAGTTACCAGTTCCTCAGTTTCCTGCGTGCTCACGATCATCCCAGTGGTCCGCTGACATGGCGTGATGCGCATCTTCTGATGACTGACCAGGTCACCCTTCCTTGACTGCAGCCGTGTTCCCACTCGTCTTTACTGAGTCTCTACTTCAGTCTTCCTGTGCACTCACGACTGACCCGGTTGTCTGACGGGTTCGTGGAGTGCAATTTCTGATGATTGACCAGGTCATCTTTCTCTGACTACTGTAGTCTGCTCGCCCTGTCGTCTGTGAGATATGTCCCTGCCTTTTCTCATGTGTTGTTTCCATGGCTACCTGCCACACCATCGATCCTTCTTTTGATCCATCGATGATTTATATCTTCCTTGAGCACGCATTAGCACTAGTCTAGCACTAGTCTAGCACTATCATGGACCTCACTGTGTGTCATTGATTATAGCTCTTGCATTTTACATAGTCAGTATCAGTGTTTACATTCCTACAATGGTTTCTTACAGTCAGTATCATTTCTATTGTGTTGGGGTTTCTCTTAATGTTTGTGCTGATTACAGTTTGTGTGTTTTTACATTCCGATACAAAAGGTTTCTTACAGTCTATTGTTTTAGGGTATCTCGAGAGGGGTTTTTCATTGTTAGCACGGATTCACATTAAGCCATTTAAACAGTAGTCTCCAGAAGTTCTTACAGATTACAGAAAGTCAGTATTTACAGCTTTTGTGTTTTACATGTGCATTTATATAGAATGTTTAAAAAGGTTAATCACAGAGTTTGGTTTCCTGGGCCATACATTGGGTGCTTTATGCAGAAGTTTCTTTTGAAAGTTATTACTGATTTTCAAAAGTGAGGTTTTCAAGTTCTACAATATGTTCCGCCATTCAATTAAATCATGGCTGATCTGTATCTTAACTCCACATACCTGACTTGGTTCCATATACCTTAATACCCATGCTGGTCATCGCATTACAGAAAGGGCATGATTGCACTAGTGAAGGTACAGAGGAGATTTACGAGGATGTTGCCGGGAGTGGAGAATCTTAGTTATGAGGATAGATTGGACAGGCTGGGTTTGTTTTCCTTGGAACAGAGGAGGCTGAGGGGAGACCTCATTGAGGTGTATAAAATTATGAGGGGCCTTGATATTATTGTGTTCCTAACATAGATGAGGCTGCACACAGGGAGGTTAAAGTAACAGTGACCTCAGTCTTTAATAAGACACTCCAGAGTGAGGAACAGGCCTTAAGGGCCGGCTTATATACAGTGCTCCCAAGGGATGCTGGGATCCCTTGGGACTTCAGGGGATGAGCTCCCTGGTGGTGGAACATGGGAGTGCATGCTTTACAGATACACATCACTCCCCCGCAAAGTCAAAGTGAAAACTATTTACAAGATGAGGCGGTCGGGAACCTTTCTTTCCCTGGTGGACCGCCTCGGTACAAATGTCTGTTCTGGTGTGTTGGCTGTGCCCTCGCTGGGCTGGCGTGTTGTTGGCCCTGCAGGGCTGCTGGGTGAGCCTGGCATTGCTGGGCTGTTGGGCGTGATGGGTTCGATTTCCTGGTCCGGCGTGGTGTCGTTGATCCTTTGGGTGTGTGTTGTGGGCTCGAAAAAGGTGGTGTCTGCTGTGGGTTGTTCAGGGCAGTCTGTGAACCGCAGCCTCGTTTGGTCCAGGTGCTTTCTGCAAATTTGTCCATTGTCTAGTTTGACTACAAACACCCTATTTCCTTCTTTAGCTATCACCGTGCCCGCGATCCACTTGGGACCATGTCCATAGTTTAGCACATACACAGGGTCATTCAGATCAAATTCCCGTGACACAGTGGCGCGACCATTGTTTACATTTTGTTGCTGCCGCCTGCTCTCTACCTGATCATGCAGGTTGGGGTGAACCAACGAGAGTCTGGTTTTGAGTGTCCTTTTCATGAGTAGCTCAGCTGGGGGTATCCCTGTGAGCGAGTGGGGTCTCATGCGGTAGCTGAGCAGTACTCGGGATAGGCGGGTTTGGAGTGAGCCTTCTGTGACTCGTTTAAGGCTCTGTTTGATGGTTTGTACTGCCCGCTCTGCCTACCCATTGGAGGCTGGTTTAAATGGGGCCGAGGTGACATGTTTGATCCCATTGCGGGTCATGAATTCTTTAAATTCTGCACTGGTAAAACATGGCCCGTTGTCACTGACCAGTATGTCAGGCAGGCCGTGGGTGGCAAACATGGCCCTCAGGCTTTCAATGGTGGCGGTGGCGGTGCTTCCCGACATTATTTCACATTCAATCCATTTTGAAAAAACATCCACCACCGCCAGAAACATTTTACCGAGAAACGGGCCCGCATAGTCGACATGGATCCATAGTCTGGAGGGCCAGGACCACAAATTAGTGGTGCCTCTCTGGGCACGTTGCTCAACTGAGCACACACGCTGCGTTGCCGTACACAGGACTCTGTCAGAGTCGATACCGGGCCACCACACGTGGGATATGGCTATCGCTTTCATCATTACTATACCCGGGTGTGTGCTGTGGGGATCCGAGATGAACGTCTCCCTGCCCTTTTTTGGTAGCACTACGCGGTTACCCCACAACAGGCAGTCTGCCTGAATGGACAGCTCGTCCTTCAGCCGCTGGAACGGCTTGATTAGCTCTTGCATTTCAACGGGGTTGCTGGCCCAGCTCCCATGCAGTACACAGTTTTTGACTAGGGACAGCGGAAGGTCTTGGCTGGTCCAAGTCCTAATCTGGCGGGCTGTGACAGGTGATTTATCATTTTCAAACGCTTCCATGACCATCAACAAGTCTGCGGGCTGCGCCACCATCAACAAGTTTGCAGGCTGCGCCATTTCCACCCCTGTGGTGGGCAGTGGTAGCCGACTGAGAGCATCCGCACAGTTCTCGGTGCCTGGCCTGTGTCGGATGGTACAGTTATACGCTGATAGCGCGAGTGCCCACCTTTGTATGCGGGCTGAGGCATTAGTACTTAGCCCCTTGTTTTCAGCGACCAGGGATGTGAGGGGCTTGTGATCGGTTTCCAGCTCAAATTTGAGGCCAAACAGGTACTGATGCATTTTCTTTATCCCGAACACACACGCTAATTCCTCTTTCTCAATCATGCTGTCGGCCCTCTCGGCCTTAGACAAGCTCCTGGAAGCATAGGCGACAGGTTGCAACGTGCCCGGAACGTTAGCTTGTTGTAATACACACCTGACTCCATACGACGACGCGTCACATGCTGGCACAAGTCTTTTACACGGGTTATACAATACAAGCAGCTTGTTGGAGCATAAAATGTTTCTGGCTTTCTCAAAAGCAATGACTTGCTTTTTTCCCCATACCCAGTTCTCACCTTTGCTCAATAACATATGTAGGGGCTCTAAGAGGGTGCTTAACCCCGGTAGGAAGTTACCAAAATAGTTGAGGAGTCCCAGGAACGACCGCAGCTCCGTGATATTCTGTGGCCTGGGCGCATTCCTGATAGCCTCTGTCTTGGCGTCTGTGGGCTGAATGCCGTCTGCTGCGATCTTTCTCCCCAAAAACTCCACTTCTGTTGCCATGAAGACGCATTTCGACCTCTTCAGCCACAGCCCTACGCGATCCAGTCGCTGGAGGACCTCCTCCAGGTTTTGTACCCGTGACCAATATGTCATCCTGAAAGACCACCATGCGTGGTAACGACTTGAGTAGGCTCTCCATGTTTCTCTGGAAGATCGCTGCAGCCGACCGAATTCCAAACGGGCATCTGTTGTAGATGAACAGTCCCTTATGCGTGTTGATGCAGGTGAGGCCCTTTGCAGACTCCTCCAGCTCATGAGTCATGTAGGCCGAAGTCAGGTCGAGCATGGTGGGCGTCTTGCCTCCTGCCAGCGTTGCAAATAGGTCATCTGCCTTAGTTGGCGGATATTGGTCCTGTAGCGAGAAACGATTAATACTTACTTTATAATCGCTGCAAATCCTGACCGTGCCATCACTTTTGAGTACTGGAATAATCGGGATGGCCCACTCGCTGAATTCCACTGGGGAGATGATGCCCTCATATTGCAGCCTGTCCAGCTCGATTTCCACTCTCTCCCTCATCATGTGAGGTACCGCTCGTGCCTTGTGGTGAATGGGTCGTGCCTCTGGGACCAAGTGGATCCGCACCTACGCCGCGGAAAAGTTTCCAATGCCTGGCTCAAAAAGGGAAGGAAATTTGTTAAGCACCTGGGTACATGAGGCCTCATCGACATGTGATAATGCTCATCCCAGTTCCAGCTGATTTTGCCAAGCCAGCTCCTTCCAAGCAGTGTGGGGCCATCGCCCGGGACAATCCAGAGTGGCAGTTCGTGCACCGTGCCCTCGTAGGTGACCTTGACCATGGCGCTGCCCAGGACAGTGATAAGCTTTTTGGTGTACATTCTCAGTTTCGTGTGGATGAGGCTCAGGGCTGGTCTGAATGCTTTGTTGCACCACAGTCTCTCAAACATCTTTTTACTCATGATGGATTGACAAGCGCCAATGTCCAGTTCCATGGCTACGGGTAAGCCATTCAACATTTAGCATTATAGGTGGACATTTCGTCAAAAATGTGTACACCCGTGTACTTCAGCATCTGCCTCCTCTCTCTGAGGCTCGAAATTGCTTTGATCCACCATGGACCGATCTTCCTCTGCCACGTGGTGGTTAGCAGGTTTTGCAGAGCTTGCAGCTCATTTGCAAGCTTGTTGGAGGTGCCCCATTGTTCCACAGCTCTTGCAAATATACCCTTTTAAGCAGCATGAATAGCCCGAATGGGAGCCTCCACAATGCCAACAAGGTGTGAATTGCCTTGCAATCATCCTTTGTTGGGGACTCTGAGTCATCTGGGTCACCTGAGGCCTGCCGGCAGTTGCAGACTCGTGGTTTCTGTCCTGTACATTTCTGCTCGCAAACACAGTTCTAGTTAATTTATGAACATTGCTAACACTTGTGTGCTGAGAGATTTGTTTGGTGATATCACTGGTGGACATAAACGCCTGTGCTATCGCAATGGCCTTACTGAGGGTCGGTGTCTCTACAGTCAAAAGTTTTCGTAGGATGGTCTTGTGGCCAATGCCCAGTACAAAAAAGTCTCTGAGCATTTGCTCCAGGTAGCCATCAAACTCACATTGTCCTGCAAGTGGCCTTAGCTCGGTGATGTAGCTCGCCACTTCCTGACCTTCAGATCGCTGGCACGTGTAGAACCGATACCTCACCATCAGTACGCTCTCCCTCGGATTAAGTTTTTCCCGGACCTGAGTACACAGCTCCTCATATGACTTATCTGTGGGTTTCACCAGAGTGTAAGAGAAAGAAAATTGGCATTAGGGGTACCAGCGGGACAAGGGTTAAAGTGCTGGTTCCTGCACTGACCCATAAGGAGGTAAAAGACCTTTCTTCTTGGCCTTGTGCATTCCAGCACAAGGCTCCAGAAGGTACTGTTATGGGTTGGGATACCAGATAATATTCCAACATGGAATGTCAATCTGAGAGAACCTAAACAGACCGCTGATAAGGCCTTGTGAAGAGGCCCGAGATAGACTTCATGGCACCAAAGGAAATGTATAACAAATTCCAACCTAATGATACCATTCTGGGTACGGTCTAAGATGGTAATGAGATCATGACCTGTCAATCCGAAGTAGTACCGATAAGGTAGTCCAATTAGAGAAGTAGCACTGATAAGGTCGTCCAATTAGAAATCTAGGGAGGTCTTGCCCGGGAACGGAGGGGTTTTTGAAATGTATAAAAGTTGTATGATTGTGCTGTTCGGGGAACATCTCCACTCACAGGCGGCTGTGATGAGAGGTGTTCCTGGACGTTTGTAATAAAAGATCGTTATACTTTGCCATCCGTCTCTGTCTGCTAACTTCGAGAATTGCTACGTGGGCTGGGGCAAGCGCTGATCCTCTATATCAGTGGGCCCGCTCGTGGGAAAAGAAGCCTTCCTGTTCTGCCCTCAACATTTGGCGCTGCGAGCAGGGTACGGACTTCGCGAACGGAACAATGACCCAGCTATTGGGGTGAGTATGCTTTAATTTACCACCTTCAAGTTAGAGCTGTGGCATTGTAAACCACAAGGGAAGAATATCCGTACAAAGAACCATCGGTAGTGAGTCCCGGAGGGACGGAGACGGAGGACAATGACGATCTAGGGGTGGAAGGGGAGGTCAAAGGTATATCCTAAGACGCAGACGTGGAGGTAGCACGGCAGTGCGAGGGTATGACGCAAGGGAAGATATAGGGGAAGGTCTATTGACCCGAAGCGGTACGAGCGCACGGTGCAGGGACGAGAGAGTGAGGACATGGAGACGATGTCTCCGCAGTGACGGGATATATTGACCCAAAGTGTGGTAGTACGAGTGTACGGTGCCAAGGGAAGACATATAGGTATAAATAACGTCCTGCATACCTAACACGAATTAAAGGGAGTACCCAAGACCCTCATAGCCCCGAAGAAGATGGGTAACTCGGCAAGTAAAAGAACAAATGGAGCTGGTGAGGGAATGGGGACCCAGGCCATTAGACAAGGGAAGAAGGGAGAGTGTAACCGGGGACCCGAGGGGTCTCTATTAAAGTTACTAAGTAACAAATACGCAATCTTAATGGAAGGAATGAAACGGAGAGGGTGGCTGCCCATGGATGCCCTGATAGGTAGAAAAAATGGTGGGATAGTCAGACCAAAAACAAGGTTAAAATGGGTCAGGCAATTATCCTCACCTGCTACTGGGAACTAGTAATGGAAATAGATACCCATGTTGGGCTAATTCAGAGATTAAACACGAAAATAGCAACCTTAGAAAGGGCTGTAAAGGAGAACGGTAAACCCCTACAGTGTGCACCAGCAATACCCAACCCAAAGGTAGCCCCGATAACCGCTCCAATGTATCCCTCCCTGGAGAAAATACCAATAGGAGAGCCTCCAGATGATGGAACGCAGGGAGAGCCCCCGGCATATAATGAATACATACAGGCAGCTCCCGTACGCACGACTACCACCCCTGCACACGGGCAGCAACCCGCTCACGTCACTATACAAGAAGTTCCCCTTACCCCACATGAGAGACAGACACGACTAAAGGATCTACCCACACCCAAACCCAATAGCAGAAATACAGAGTTCTGGCAAAAGGTTGAGGAAATGTTCGATGCACATAACTTAACCTTAGGTGGCATATACAGTTTGGTAAAGACCAAAACCGGTAGTGTAAATTGGCAGAGGGCTACCCTAGTCATGCAACATGGCAACTGGATGACGATAGGGAACCGGACCAAGCCACAGCGGTTACTAGACCTAAAACACGGGATGGATGAATGTTGGGGACCTATAAGAACTAAACTGGAGCAGAATATTAAAGATAACCCAGAAGTAAAACAAAACTGTAGGAGAGTATGGGGAGCGGAAATGGCTCGAGTACAAGGACCACTCCGGTGCTAATGACCCCGAGAAAGATGACGGGGAATTCCTAGAGATGTTTAAGGATGGGCTGGGGGAGGCGCATCAAAAAATAATTAAACTAGGATTCAAGATAGGGGATGACTATGATGAGATCTTAGAGTGGGCACAGAATGTAGAGGAGCTGAAGGCCGAGCAGAAGGAGAAAGTGTTTAAGATGGTGGCGGCAGCGCTAGCAACAGAAGGAAAGGAAAGGGATGGGGACCTCCGTGCCGCCCCCTTGACGTGTTACACATGCCATCAGGATGGACATTTTAGCAGAGAATGCCTGCAAAAGGAGGCTGGGAAAGGGACATATAGACCCAGGTGTCATAATTGCAATAAACTGGGACACATAGCAAGAAGATACCAGGCACCGGGAGGGGGGGAGGCAGGAAAGGGTCCCCAGCAACCTGGGAAACAAACCCCCCAAACCGGGAAACAAACAGGGACGCCCATTACCCGTGAGGAACTGGTGGAGATCCTCCAGCAAAAAACATTGCCCCCATCGGAGCCACCGTCTAATGAAGAGCTCCTCAACCTGCTCAAACTGGCCAGTGATGGCCGCTAGGGGTTACCGGCCCCCGAAGGAAGGTTGGAACGGCCAACGTTAGATCCCCGTATGTTTATTAGTGCAGTGTTAGGGGGCCAGCAGTGCAACATGCTAGTAGACACGGGAGCGTCGGTATTCATAATCAACCTAGACCTCCCCCTTACCCAGACCGCTGTCAATATTCAAGGGATAAGGGGGGGGTTTTAAAAAAGCAACATTGAGTGAAGTAGTACCTCTAGAGATACAGGGCATAATGATACCCACCCAATTCTGGGGCTGCCCTAACCCAGAAGGCACCATACTAGGGATAGACACTTTGAGGGAAGTAGGGACACTTATAGATCCCCAGCGTAATCGGATTATATGGGGAGGAAAACATCAGACTGAACAGAAGTTCGATTGCCCGGGGCATCTGCGGCAGCGAGTAGCAAGGATAGTCCCAATACAGCCCGAATGGAAAACGAAGGGCGTGTGGGGCAGTGTCTGCCGACTATACCCGACGTTGTGGGCACGGCACAAACAAGATTGTGGGCTGGCCTGGATGAACCCGGTCAATATTCCAGGGCCGGAGCATAAGGCCCATAAACAATAACCTTTAAAACCAGAGGCTGATGCAGCAGTCCACCAAATAGTACAAGAGTTAGAAGCAGAAGGGGTGGTGAAGCAAGTAACAGCCACCACTAATTCACCGGTGTGACCTGTGAAGAAACCCGACAGGACCTATAGGTTCACCGTTGATTATACCGCCCTGAACGAAGTCACCCCAAGGGAATACCCGATTGTGGCGAGCCCTTCTACTGTGTTCAACGGCCTGAACCCAGAACATAAAATCTTCACGGTACTTGACATAGCAAACGGGTTCTGGGCCATATTTTTAGAGGAGGAGTCACAGAAGAAGTTTGCCTTCACTATAAAGGGGAGACAATATACGTGGACCAGGGTGCCCCAGGGTTTTCACAATAGCCCGGGAATATTTCACCGGGCATTGTCAGGGATCTTGGAACCCCTGGATGTAGGGGAAGGAAGCACTGTACTACCGTACGTGGACGATATTCTTATCGCCTCAGGTACTGAGGCACAGCACCTGGTGGCCCTAACTACAGTATTAGGGCCCTTACAGTGCTCGGGGTTGAAGGCTAACCCTAGGAAAGCCCAGGTCGGAAGAAGGGAGGTTACGTATTTGGGATACGTAGTATCCCAAGGGAACAGACAGATGCCCGCCGATAGGAAGGAGGCTATTAGAACTATGCCTAGATCAGGGACAGTGAGAGGGGTCTGACAAATATTGGGGCTATTTAATTATTACCGGAACTTTATCCCAGAATATGCAGAAATGGCCCAGCCAATACAGGATCTAGTGAAAGGAGGTAAACCCTCCCAGGAGCTTGTAGACTGGGGCCGCCCCCAGGAGGTGGCATTCATACAGCTTAAACACGCCCTTATGAGTGCACCTGCCTTGGGGTTGACGGATCAGAATAGACCCTTCCACCTGTATATGTTCAATAGTGAGATCCACTACAATGCAGTGGTAACCCAGGAACACGGGGATAGACAAAGACCTGTCGCATATTACTCCACGAAACAAGGAGTGGTAGCCGCAGAGCTATCTCGATGTGTTGTAGCCCTTGATTGTGCGGCATGGGCCGTGAGGGCTAGCGAGCCTATAATAATGACCGGGCAAATTATCCTGCATACCCTTGTGGAGTTGCTTAACACCGGGAGGCTAAGGACGATATCCGACGCACGACGCGCCAATTGGGAAGCAATGCTTTTGCCCCCAAATAGCACCTTGACTATAATAAAGGATAGCGGGAATAATCCCGCTAGTCACCGGATAGTCACCGAAGGCAAAGAGCACCAGTGTGACTCCACGGGAAGCGAGGGGGAAGGGAGCCAGATTAGGGAAACCCCACTTGAAAGGGCAGACATAGATCTTGATGTGGATGGATCCCGTCGATATGTAAACGGAACCCCCCGGACAGGATAGGCCGTCGTGGACAGCAATGGGCAAGACAGGGGAAAGGATGCCCGAGAGGGAAATCTATTGGCTCAGGTAGCAGAATTGGTAGCCCTCACTAAAGCATTGAAACTAGCAGCAGGAAAAAGGGTCAACATATACACTGATAGCCGGTACGCCTTCGGAGTGGTGCACGATTACATGACTGCTTGGAAGAGGCGGGGTTACGTGACTTCGGGAGGGGGACCCATTAGGCGTGAAGAGATAGTTGAGGGATTGGTAGAAGCTTCCCTCCTCCCTCAGGAATGTGCAGTAAAAAAATTAAAGTGCAATCGAAAATCACAGACAGTCACCAGCAGGGAAATGCCTGGGCAGACGAAGCTGCCAGACAGGCAGCTGAAGTAGATATGACCAGTAACACCCCGATTGGCTCATGTACCACCCAAACAGAAGAAATAAACAAAGTCAAGGTACAGGGAGAATCCACCCCGCAAGAAATAGAAGGGTGGGAACAGAACGGAGCAAGAAAGGGGGCGGATGGAGTGTGGAGGAGAAATGACAACGTGGTGGCCCCGGAATGTCTCCGACAGAATCTACTGGGTCTCTACCATGGGTACACCCACCCACATGATAAACTCCCTGTCACGATGTTGGTGGTGGGAAGGAATGGGGAGAGACGTAGAAAACTATTGTAGGAGGTGTATAACATGCGCAAAACAGATATGACCTTCTATTTCTTGCGGGTGGATTCTCCCTGTACCTTGAGTATGTTTAGGTGGTACATGAGCCAATCAGGGTGTTACTGGTTATATCTACTTCAGCTGGATTCATGAAATGGAAATCATGTTTAAATAGTTTACTGGAATTCTTTGAGGATATAATGAGCATGGTGGATAGAGGTGTACCGATGGATGTGGTGTATTTGGATTTCCAAAAGGCATTCGATAAGGTGCCATACAAAAGGTTACTGCGGAAGATAAAGGTACGCGGAGTCAGAGGAAATGTATTAGCATGGATCGAGAATTGGCTGGCTAACAGAAAGCAGAGAGTCGGGATAAATGGGTCCTTTTCGGGTTGGAAATCAGTGGTTAGTGGTGTGCCACAGGGATCGGTGCTGGGACCACAACTGTTTACAATATACATAGATGATCTGGAAGAGGGGACAGAGTGTAGTGTAACAAAATTTGCAGATGACACAAAGATTAGTGGGAAAGCGGGTTGTGTAGAGGACACAGAGAGGCTGCAAAGAGATTTAGATAGGTTAAGCGAATGGGCTAAGGTTTGGCAGATGGAATACAATGTCGGAAAATGTGAGGTCATCCACCTTGGAAAAAAAAACAGTAAAAGGGAATATTATTTGAATGGGGAGAAATTACAACATGCTGTGGTGCAGAGGGACCTGGGGGTCCTTGTGCATTAATCCGAAAAAGTTAGTTTGCAGGTGCAGCAGGTAATCAGGAAGGCGAATGGAATGTTGGCCTTCATTGCGAGAGGGATGGAGTACAAAAGCAGGGAGGTCCTGCTGCAACTGTACAGGGTATTGGTGAGGCCGCACCTGGAGTACTGCATGCAGTTTTGGTCACCTTACTTAAGGAAGGATACACTAGCTTTGGAGGGGGTACAGAGACGATTCACTAGGCTGATTCCGGAGATGAGGGGGTTACCTTATGATGATAGATTGAGTAGACTGGGTCTTTACTCATTGGAGTTCAGAAGGATGAGGGGTGATCTTATAGAAACATTTAAAATAATGAAAGGGATAGACAAGATAGAGGCAGAGAAGTTGTTTCCACTGGTCGGGGAGACTAGAACTAGGGGGCACAGCCTCAAAATACGGGGGAGCCAATTTAAAACCGAGTTGAGAAGGAATTTCTTCTCCCAGAGGGTTGTGAATCTGTGGAATTCTCTGCCCAAGGAAGCAGTTGAGGCTAGCTCATTGAATGTATTCAAATCACAGATAGATAGATTTTTAACCATTAAGGGAATTAAGGGTTATGGGGAGCGGGCGGGTAAGTGGAGCTGAGTCCACGGCCAGATCAGCCATGATCTTGTTGAATGGTGGAGCAGGCTCGAGGGCTAAATGGCCTACTCCTGTTCCTAATTCTTATGTTCTTATGTTCTAATTCTTATGTTCTTAAAACACAACCCGGGAAACAAGATAAAGGTCCGGCTGGGACACCAACCTCGCCCAAAGGGACTCTGGGAAGCCCTACAAATAGATTTTACTGGGCCACTGCCCAGCCAGAGGGGAAAAATGAACTGCCTGGTAATAATAGATCAATTTACAAAGTGGGTAGAAGCCTTTGCTACTAGGAATTGCACCGCCGATACAGTGGCTATAATCCTGGCTGGGGAAATAATACCCAGGTGAGGAATGCCACTGCAGTTGGACTCAGATCAAGGTACGTATTTTACGGGGAAAATCATGAAACAAGTCTGTGCCCTGCTAGGGATTAAACAAAAATTCCACATCCCGTACCATCCGGAATCTTCCGGATTGGTAGAGCGGATGAATAGGACCCTAAAAACCGCATTAGCCAAAGCAATCGAGGAGACCGGGAGGGTGTGGGTGGAGTTACTTCCACTAATCCTAATGAAATTAAGAGCTACCCCGAGCCAAACTACCGGACTGACCCCCTTTGAGCTAATGACAGGAAGAGCCATGAGATTGCCAGAAGTATTAGTATCTGGAAGTGAGGACGTAGGACCTTACAAGGACAAGATACGGAGGTTCGTCATGGAGCTATGTAAACAGCTACATGGATTACGAGCGCAAGCTAGGGACCAACAAACCATTAAAGATTTAGAAAGGGATACGAAGGAACAAAGGGTCATGGGGAGCCAGGTCATGGTGAGGTTGAATCCTGAAAGACCCGGATTCTCATCAAAATGGACCGGACCCCACCAAGTGATCATGATCAGCGATACATGCGCTTGCATAGATATGGGGGGTATTGGTAGATGGAAGCACTGGACCCAGTTGAAACGATTTGGATCTTAACCGACCGGTGGACACCGGAAACGTTGTGTTTTACAGGATCCTATTCCTCCTTGGAGCAGGGACGTCCTCCGATGAAGGAAGCTACAGACCCCAAGGCCTATTCTATAAGACATCTGAAACCATTAACTGTGATTCGAGAGCCTTAGTGGTGGTAGCCGGTACAACAGTAGATTTAAATTGTAGCATCAGACTAACGGGCGTAACTCAACTCAATACGGATGTCAATCGACATTGAGGGTGGACCAATAACCAGGGCATAACAGTAGTAGTAAACTAGACCGCAGTATGCTTCGTGGTAGAGAAGAAATGGGAAAGTTGCACTTATAGGGAGAGGGCACAAATAAGGTGCACGCCTGTTTTTGCCCAATTCTCAGAGAGGCCTCAACCAGGGGATACCAGGTGGAGAATATGCCCGGCTTCCCCGTGTGTGGGTACAGAGCAGTGGTGTTGGGACATTCGGGTCCAGAATAGATCCATCACCGTTGCTCCAACAACCACTCTGGGAACAACATCTCTTTATAGTACCACCACACATCCCCCTCCCACATGCCCGTCCATAAAGATGGGAGCCACAGGGGGACTCGTAATAAAGGAATCTAAGAAGAGGATACATTTTGGGGTGCGGCAACGGCTACTTAAGGTGGTCCTAAACCTCACGGATATCATCCTTCCTACCTTCTGTGGGAATGAGACTTGAAGTCTGTACCAGAATCTGACTCAGTGAATTCTTGAAGGCCCGGAATCCACAACCATGAGATTCAATATCAGAAAGGGGATAGAACGAGGTCGAACAAAAAGAGATATACTGGAAATGCTGGGCACGGGTTACGCTGCGGGCCTTGCAACAGTGAATACCATAGATGTTATGCAATAGGCAACAGGGTCAATACCTTGACGCAAATCTTAAGGGGTTTATTGGGGAGGGACATAAATAACCAAGTCCTACAAGCGTGGTTGGGAGATGGCACTGAAGGGGAACTGTTACAGGTGGACCATACATTACAGAAACATGCCAAGACAATAAATTTGATCCACGCAATGGAGAATGATATAAGTAACCGATTACAAGCTGAGATAGTTTACTCCGGGTATGGGGCCTGGATATTAAGTGAGGTACAACATAATTTGGAGCAACTCCAGAATGGAGACATACCAGATTGGATCCCGAACAGCATACTTAATAATTGGACTCTAGATAAAAAAATGAATAACACATGCGAGGTATGAAGGAATAGTCACGCATGGCTGCCAAAATTCAGATGTATTACTGGGTGGGTGAATATGATCGGATTTGTGTTGTCCATACCACAGTATGATGTAACAAAGTGAGACCCCTTATACCAGATCGATAATATCGGTGAAGTGAGAAACCAAACTCGGTTACGTTACCATCAGCCTGCCAGATGGGTGATTAAAGTTTAAAGTTAACAATAGTACCAAAGGCATTGGCATAACCGACTGCTATAAAAATAACCAAATGGTTTTATATCGAGGTACGCCACGAATGACGAATGATGATTGTGGATTCCACTAGATAAACGGATGTATGCAGAGTATCACTCCTCTTGAACATGATCTTGAGACCATCGCTGCCCCGCAAGGAAACGGAAAGTGGTGCGTGAGCACGGGGGCAGCCAATCTAACGATTAAGACCAGGGGAGACGTTACCCCCTGTGTCCTCATTAGTCCTAACTTCTGTTTCAGACCCAAGGGAGAAATAGACATAGACGGATATCACATACATCCTGAGACAACGGAAATCATCCATGGAACAGTCACGGATACCCTCCGAGAGGGGTACAAGGAGGCGGTATGGGAACCGCTTGGCAAACAGATACCGGAATTAAATGAGGAACAATTACGTTTGGTGCAAGGAATCCAGAATCAAAGACGACAGTATATCCGGCTGATGGAAGAAATAGACAACTTACAGAGAGACACTAACGCAATGCTGGCTGATCAGCCCTGGTACTCAAAGCTGTGGGACATTGGACTTAATATTCAAATTCACCCATGGATAAGAATAATATCACATGTACTTGTAGTAATACAGGGCCTGGTTCTGATGGTCATGATGGGATTAACATGTGCACGAATTAACCAGGCCAAACGACACGGTAGAGCACACGCTATGATTAAGGCCATAAGGGTTGAAAATTTAAGCAGTCCTATAGGAAGGACTTACCTTATATAACTCTGCGGGAAAGGTCTCAGGAGGTCCTGAAGCTTGGGAGATGGCCATCCAGGTGAACGGACCTATCTGAAACTTGCCTACAGGGAGATAGTTATCGGGAAATATGGCCAGCTTGGCGTATAGCCAAGGGCCAAAAAGGGGGATATGTAAGAGAAAAATTTGGCATTAGGGGTACCAGTGGGACAAGGGTTAAAGTGCTGGTTCCTGCACTGACCCATAAGGAGGTAAAAGGCCTTTCTTCTTGGCCTTGTGCATTCCAGCACAAGGCTCCAGAAGGTACTGTTATGGGTTGGGATACCAGATAGTATTCCAACATGGAATGTCAATCTGAGAGAACCTAAATAGACCGCTGATAAAACCTTGTGAAGAGGCCCGAGATAGACTTCATGGCACCAAAGAAAATGTATAACAAATTCCAACCTAATGATACCATTCTGGGTATGGTCTAAGATGGTCACGAGATCATGACCTGTCAATCAACGCTCATGACCTGTCAATCCGAAGTAGTACGGATAAGGTAGTCCAATTAGAAATCTAGGGAAGTCTTGCCCGGGAACAGAGGGGTTTTTGAAATGTATAAAAGTTGTATGATTGTGCTGTTCGGGGAGCATCTCCACTCACAGGTGGCTGTGATGAGAGGTGTTCCCGGACGTTCGTAATAAAAAATCGTTATACTTTACCATCCGTCTCTGTCTGCTAACTTCGAGAATTGCTATGTGGGCTGGGGCGAGCGTCGACCCTCTATATCAGTGGGCCCGCTTGTGGGAAAAGAAGCCTTCCCGTTCTCCCCTCAACAAGAGCCAGAAGATTCTTCATGAGGCTATAGGTCGGTGCCCCGCAGACTGTGAGGAGGACCGCTCTCCTTTTTGCAGCGATTCCTTCTCCGTCCAGTTCGTTGGCTGCAAAGTACTGGTCTAGCCGTTCGACAAAGGCTTCCCAGTCCTCACCCTCCGAGAACTTCTCCAGGATGCCCACAGATAGCTGCATCTTTGCATTGGATTCTTAATCTCGTTGCCAGTTATTGTGCTCCGAACACAGATGAGGCTGCACACAGAGAGGTTAAAGTAAGAGTGACCTCAGTCTTTAATAAGACACTCCAGAATGAGGAACAGGCCTTAGGGGTCGGCTTATATACAGTGCTCCCAAGGGATGCTGGGATCCCTAGGGACTTCAGGGGATGAGCTCCCTGGTGGCGGAACATGGGAGTGCATGCTTTACAGATACACAACATATATAGTGGATCGAAAGGGCCTATTTCCCTTACCAGGAGGCATAAATTTAAAGTAATTGGTAGAAGGTTTAGAGGGGATTTGAGGGGAAATTTCTTCACCCAGCGGTTGTGGGGGTCTGGAACTCAGTGCCTGAAAGGATGGTAGAGGCAGAAACCCTCACAACATTTAAAAAGTACTTGGATGTGCACTTGAAGTTGCACTAGAGCTGGAAAGTGAGATTAGGCTGGATAGCCTCTTGTTGGCCGGCACAGAAAATGGCCTCCTTCTGTGCTGTAAACTTCTACGATTCTATGGTTCTATGAATCTATGATTGCCTAACAAAAATTTATCAATCTCAGTTTTGAAATTTTCAATTGCACTAACCTCAACAGCTTTTTGTGGGCAAGAGCTCTAGATTTTCACTACCTTTTTTTTAAGGGTAATTCTGAAAGAATTTAGAGTCTGGATTTGGACATTGCAAAATGTAGGTAGTCCAAATCAGATCCTGAAGAACAAATAAGCAGAGCTAGTCGGCAGGTTTGGAGAGTTTATCTGCACAGTATGAGAGTGCCAGGCAATGTGATGGGAAATTGTGCTGTTAGACTGTGAGGAGAAATGAACACATTCACACCACTAGTGAAAAAACCCAGACATATCCAAGACTATCAGGGAAAAAACATGAATGAATACACAACATTTTCCTGGAGATCCTTTCCTCTTACCATCAGTTATATCCCTCAGAGGATCACGATGTTGAATCATTTGGAGATAAGGAATAATAAAGGGAAAAAGTCGCTGGTGGGCATAGTTTATAGGCCACCTAACAGTATCTGCACTGTTGGACAGAGTATTGTCAAGAAATAATAGGAGGCTTGTAATAAAGGAACGGCAATAATCAGGGCCAATTTTAACCTTCATATTGATTGGACAAAGCAAATTGTCCAGGGTTGCCTTGAGGAAGAGTTTATAGAATGTATCTGGGATAGTTTCATTGAACAATAATTTGCGGAATCAACCAGGGAGCAGGCTATCTTAGATCTAGTACTGTGTAATGAGGCAGGATTAATAAATTATCTCATAGTAAAGGATCCTCTAAGAATAAGTGACCATAACAGTTGGAGGGTGAGAAAGTTGGATCTCAAACCAGGGTCCTAAGCTTAAATGAAGGAGACTACAAAGGTATGAGGGCAGAGTTGGCTAAAGTGGACTGAGAAAATAGACTAAAGTATGGGACGGTTGATGAGCAGTGGCAGACATTTAAGAAGATATTGCATAACTTGCAATAAAAATATATCCCAATGAGAAGGAAAGACTGTAAGAGAAAGGATAACCATCTGTGGCTAACTAAGAAAATAAGAGATGGCATCAAATTGAAAACAAGGGCATATAATGTGGCCAAGACTAGTGGGAGGCCAGAGGATTGGGAAATTTTTAAAAGCCAGCAAAGAATGACTAAAAAAATGATAGAGAGGGAAGATAGATTATGAAAGTAAACTAGCACAAAATATAAAAACAGATGGTAAGAATTTCTACATAAAAAGGAAAAGAGTGGCTAAAATAAATGTTGGCCCCCTAGAGAATGAGACTGTGGAATTAATAATGGGGAACAGGGAAAAGGCAGAGACATTGAACAAATATTTTGTATCGGTCATCACCGTAGAAGACACGAAAACATCCCAATAGTGGATAATAAAGGAACTATAGGTAGGGAGAAACTTAATACAACCATTATCTCTAATGAAGTAGTACTTGGTAAAATAATGGGACTAAAGGCAGACAAGTACCCTGGACCTGATGGCTTACATCCTAGGGTCTTAAAAGAAGTGGCTGCAGAGATAGTGGATGCATTGGTTGTAATCGACCAAAATTCCCTGGATTCTGGGATGGTCCCAGCGGATTGGAAAACCACAAATGTAACGCCCCTATTTAAAAAAGGAGGCAGACAAAAAGCAGGAAACTATAGACCAGTTCGTCAAACATCTGTCGTTGGGAAAATGCTGGAGTCCATTATTAAGGAAGCAGTAGCGGGACATTTGGAAAAGCATGATTCAATCAAGCAGAGTCAGCATAGTTTTATGAAAGGGAAATCATGTTTGACAAATTTGCTGGAGTTCTTTGAGGATGTAACGAGCAGGGTGGATAAGGGAGAACCGGTGTATTTGGATTTCTAGAAGGCATTCGATAAGATGCCACACAAGAGGTTACTGCACAAGATAAAAGCTCACGGGGTTGGGGGTAATATATTAGCATGGATAGAGGATTGGCTAACTAACAGAAAACAGAGAGTCGGGATAAATGGGTCATTCTACGGTTGGCAAACAGTGACTAGTGGGGTGCCGCAGGGATCGGTGTTGGGTCATCAATTATTTACAATCTATATAATGACTTGGATGAAGGGACCGAGTGTAATGTAGCCAAGTTTGCTGATGATACAAAGATGGGTGGGAAAGCAAATGGTGAGGAGGACACAAATAACCTGTAAAGGGATATAGACAAGCTAAGTAAGTGGGAAAAAGTTTGGCAGATGGAGTATAATGTGGGAAAATGTGTGGTTATCTACTTTGGCAGAAATAATAGAAAAGCAAATTATAATTTAAATGGAGAAAAATTGCAAAGTGCTGCAGTACAGAGGAACCTGGGGGTCTTTTTGCATGAAACACAAAAAGTTAGTATATAGGTACAGCAAGTAATCAGGAAGGCAAATGGAATGTTGGCCTTTATTGCAAGGGGGATGGAGTATAAAAGCAAGAAGTCCTTCTACGACTGTACAGGGTATTGGTAAGGCCATACCTGGAGTACTGCATACAGTTTTGGTCTCTGTATTTAAGGAAGGATATACTTGCATTGGAGGCTGTTCAGAGAAGGTTCACTAGGTTGATTCCAGAGATGAGGGGGTTGACTTATGAAGATAGGTTGAATAGATTTCATTGGAGTTCAGAAGAATGAGTGGTGATCTTATCGAAACACATAAGATAATGAGGGGGCTCAACAAGGTGGAGGTTGAGAGGATAGGGGAAACTAAAACCAGGGGACATAGTCTCAGAATTAGGGGCCGCCCATTTAAAACTGAGATGAGGCGAAATTCCTTCTCTCAGAGAGTTGTAAATCTATGGAATTTTCTGCCCCAGAGAGCTGTGGAGGCTGGGTCTTTGAATATATTTAAGGTGGAGATAGACAGATTTTTGAGCGATAAGGAGTAAAGGGTTATGAGGAATGGGCAGAGAAGTGGAGCTGAATCCATGATCAGATCAGCCATGATCTTACTGAATGGCGGAGTAGGCTTAAGGGGCTAAATGACCTACTCCTGCTCCTATTTCTTATGTTCTTATCCACCATTATCGCCAAAGCTTATCACCAAATGAAACTGTTCTTTTTGTGTACATATAAGGTTGTTGTGTAAAACTGGTCACATCCCTTTTTTTTCTAACAGGACAGGCGCTTGCAAAAGGCAGATAAATAGAGAAGTAATGGCAGGGATTGTGGATTCATTGGTTGTAATTTACCAAAATTCCCTGGATTCTGGTGAGGTCCCAGCAGATTGGAAAACTGCAAATGTAACGCCCCTATTTTAAAAAGGAGGCAGACAAAAAGCAGGAAACTATAGACCAGTTAGCCTAACATCTGTGGTTGGGAAAATGTTGGAGTCCATTATTAAAGAAGCAGTAGCAGGACATTTGGAAAAGCAAAATTCGGTCAGGCAGAGTCAGCATGGATTTATGAAGGGGAAGTCATGTTTTACAAATTTGCTGAAGTTCTTTGAGGATGTAATGAACAGGGTGGATAAAGGGGAACCAGTGGATGTGGTGTATTTGGACTTCCAGAAGGCATTTGACAAGGTGCCACATAAAAGGTTACTGCACAAGATAAAAGTTCACGGGGTTGGGGGTAATATATTAGCATGGAGAGAGGATTGACTAATTAACAGAGAACAGGGAGTCAGGATAAATGGTTCATTCTCTATTTGGCAACCAGTAACTAGTGGGGTGCCGCAGGGATCAGTGATGGGACCCTAACTATTTACAATCTATATTAATGACTTGGAAGAAGGGACTGAGTATAAAGTAGTCAAGTTTGCTGACGATACAAAGATGGGAGGAAAAGCAATGTGTGAGGAAGACGCAAAAAATCTGCAAAAGGACATAGACAGGCTAAGTGAGTGGGCAAAAATTTAACAGATGGAGTATAATGTTGGAAAGTGTGAGGTCATGCACTTTGGCAGAAACAAAATCAAAGAGCAAGTTATTATTTAAATGGAGAAAGATTGCAAAGTGCTGCAGTACAGCGGGACCTGGGGGTACTTGAGCATGAAACACAAAAGGATAGTAGGCAGGTACAGCAAGTGATCTTGGCCTTTATTGCAAAGGGGATGGAGTATAAAAGCAGGGAAATCTTACTACAGCTATATAAGGTATTGGTGAGGTCACACCTGGAATACTACGTGCAGTTTTGGTTTCCATATTTAAGAAAGGATATACTTGCTTTGGAGGCAGTCCAGAGAAGGTTCACTCGGTTGATTCCGGGGATAAGGGGGGTTGACTTATGAAGAAAGGTTGAGTAGGTTGGGCCTCTACTCATTGGAATTCAGAAGAATGAGAGGTGATTTTATCGAAAGGTATAAGATTATGAAGGGGCTTGACAAGGTGAATGCAGAGAGGATGTTTCCACTGATGGGAGAGACTAGAACTAGGGGCATGATTTTAGAATAAGGGGCCGCCCATTTAAAACAGAGATGAGGAGAAATTTCTTCTTTCAGAGGGTTGTAAATCTGTGGAATTCACTACAAAAGTATCGGCGGACGAAAAAGATTTGCTGCTGCTGAGAAATTCCGCTTTAGCACTCTAAGAGGGATGTGAAATGTTTAATCAAGTGTTACCATTTCCCTTAGAGCGCTAAAGTGAGTGAGGGGCAGAAGACACTGAGCAATGTTCAATGCAGCACTGCCGTCTTTATAGGCTCCTTCCCTCGCTTAAAGGGAAGGGCCAATGATGGGTTGAATGAATCTTAGGGCTGTCTGCATTGGGCCATGGCACCTGCTCTATGCGCATAGCAGCCCTAAGCACTCTAAGAGAGTGCAGGGCTGAGCAATCGTGGAGGCAAAATAAATCGTGAATGTGGAGATAAATAAATGTTGCCATACCTAACCACCAGTGTCTTTAAATATCGCTGTCCAAGCGGCCAGCTGATTTGACAACGCCTCCTGCGGCTGCCATTATTGATGCCCGGCGATGCTGCAAGGGGCGGGAGTGAATATTACATTCGGGACGGTAACAAGGCGGATGACGTCACGATCTACGGGGTACAAGAGAGCAAGACGGTAAGCCAGCGCAAAACCATCAGGGAAGTTCGCAGGCATCGGTGATTTTGTCACACCCGGTCAGTAACCCCTTAATGCCCCGTTACGGCTCCCGTTAATGAGAGTGCAAACCAGGCCAATTTCGTCCCGTTAGGGTTTAGAGATGTTGTAAGTGTTTCTGATACTAGTTCCCTGTTACACACAGTTCTTTGACTTCAGGATTTATAAGAACAAAAAATACACATGGTACAGGGTTTTGGCTCAACCTTAGATTCGCTTGTTTATTGAACATACACACAATTACCTCCCCAGTATAAATCCCTACAATTTATATCGGAATAACAAAACCCAAAATACAAATCCCTATACAAGAATAATTTGCATCAACAAAATATGTCACAGTTAAACCGTCCGTGATTAGACTGTTACATATAAAATTACTGGACAACGTGGACCATTTCCCATACCTCGGGAGCTTCTTATCAACAAGAGCAGACATTGACAACGAGATTGAACACTGCCTCCAGTGCTCCAGTGCAACCTTCGGCCACCTGAGGAAAAGAATGTTTTAAGACCAGGCCCTCAAAACTGCCATCAAGCTCGTGGTCTATAGTAATATAATATGGCTCAGAGATATGGACCATGTACTGTAGACACCTCAAATCGCTGGAGAAATACCACCAACAATGCCTCCGTAGGATCCTACAAATCCCTATGGAGGACAGATGCACCAACATTAGCATCCTTGACCAGGCCAACATCCCCAGCATTGAAGCACTGACCACTCTTGATCAGCTCCGCTCTGCAAGCCACATTATCCGCATGCCAGACACGAGACTCCCAAAGCAAGCGCTCTACTCAGAACTCTTTCACGGCAAAAAGCCAAAGGTGGGCAGAGGAAACGTTACAAGGACACCATCAAAGCCTCCCTGATAAAGTGCAACATCCCCACTGACACCTTGGAGTTCCTGGCCAAAGACCGTCCTAACTGGAGGAAGTGCATCTGGGAGGGCGCTGAGCACCTCGAGTCTCATCGCTGAGAGCATGCAGAAATCAAGCGCAGGCAGCGGAAAGAGCGTGCGGAAACCTGTTTCACCCACCCTTTCCCTCAACGACTATCTGTCCCACCTGTGACAGAGACTGTGGCTCTCATATTGGACTGTTCAGCCACATAAGGACTCATATTAAGAGTGAAAGCAAGTCTTCCTCAATTCCGAGGGACTGCCTATGATGATGATGATAAAATTACTCAGATTAAATCACAGATTTATGATTTGACTGGAAGTTACAATCACCCAATCATCGGTTGTTTCCTGATGTTTGATTGTAGGTCTAGACTGCAGTTACCAGCATGCTTCCTTCTTGTCGACTGTCCAAAACACACTGCTCTTTCCTCTTCGAAGTGGCTCATCTTTACAGCAAATCCAACTTGCAATATCTTGAAACAGATTTCCTGTTCCCCTTATGTGAACATGATGGCAGTTTGTTCCTTTGCTGTAACTGAATGTGTGAATGTCTCTAGCAGAAACACTCTTGATGCTAATTGTCCCTCATTTAGGGTTATTGCCCATGATTACCTTGACCACAGCCTGTCTGTATGATAAGGTCTTTCTGACAGTGCAACTTTCCCAAGGTGACTGCATGTGTAGATGTTGATTTCTAGTAGCATTTGTATTCAAATGGTTCAGGGATTTGGCCCACTGTCTGGGCTTACACTAATACCAGCCTTTCTGGGGCCATGGTCCAAAGTATGGTCTTTTTGACAATGTAACCCCCTAAGGTAAACAAATGTGTGAATGTTCTTGTATCTTTTTCAGATAGAAAACACTCGTATAGCAATCTGTGCCATTGTGGATTGCCCAGTTTCTTGAGAGTTCGTGGTTTTCAGTTGCAATGTTTGAATTCACCTCTTACTGCCCAGCTCCTTTTGTGGGCTGTAATGCAGTTCTGGATTTTATACTTCATAGTCCAATTTTTACCATTGGGAGGGGAGGAACGGATCCTACAATGTGTAGCAGGTGGAAAATGGTTAAATTGTACAAGCTCTTATATATCAAAGTCTCCAATCGCAATAAGACTAAGGTGGCCATTAGTAAGAAATGGTCCTTCTGTGATTGAGGTTGAGACCATAGACAAGAATAATGGGCTAGATTTTAGGCTTTCTTGTTTTCGGGCGAAAACAGAGGCAGGGCGGAAAAGTTTTCTGTCCGAGAATAGTTTTGGTAAGGAATTTTCGGCATCTGGACCCTGCATCAGGGGGCTCAGGACGAAGGGAGGTGTCGTACACTTTTTGAGGCGCATAAATGGGAAACTCGCGAACTAAAGTGCCGGCTAGGGAGCGCTCTGAGAGAAGCCTGGCCGGTGGGGGGGAACAAACCTTAAAAAAAACCCCACAAAAACATTCCCCAAACTTTGCCCATGCCACCACAGCACAAATCGCTAAAAACAAACACTTGTACTAACCTTTAGAATACTTTACTTTCCTCACCGCTGCTGGCATGGCTGGACCGCACTGATTTCCCAGGCGGTCATATTTCTGGCCGGACGGATCAGGCAAAAGTCAAAACTACTGCCAGTGTCACAACGAAAGGTGTTGTACACCCGGCGCAGCGCTTCCCGGTGGTGCTGCTGAGCACCGCCACTAAAACAGACCGGAGGATCGCGAAAGGGCGCAGGAGACCTGAACATCGCTTTTCATGCCACTCCGGGGCAAAACCCGGAGCGCAAAGGACTGGAAAATCCAGCCATTAGCTTGTAGAACCGCTGTAAAGACAGTTTACTTTGTGCACCAAGCTGATATCAGTAGCTTCCAGCTGAATTTTGCCACACACAGAATGAGCTTAAGCCTACCACTATCTGATATTTTCAAGATTCCTCTTCCAGTGTTTTCATATTACTACATTTGATCGTGCAAAAAAGAAACTCAATTAAGGATTGGATAAGTCATCTACAAAATAAAGGTGGATGACAGGTATGTTGTAACTTAACATAAATGCTGGAATCACTTCATTCTTGTCATTCTGCTATAACTATAATCAAGCTCACAATAAACATTTTTAAATTGGCATTGTCTTCCTCTCTTTTATTTGTATTTATACTTTTGGTGAATTTTGATGTTCACCAGAAGAGGGATGCCAGAGCTGAGAAATTTTCCATTTACTTCAAGTGCTCCCAGATCAGATGTAGAACCACTGGTAAACCTCCCTTTACTTCGTGCCAACAAAGTGCTGCAGCTCCAGCAGAGAGACTGCTTTCTTACTGGACCAATGCAAATGTTTCCATTTCTCATGCTATTATGGCTTCTCCAAATGATATTTAAAATTTAATGCTATTTGCAGTAAATTGAGCTTTATTTTTCTCCATTCACTAACATTAGCATAAAAGTCAACATGATTACAAACTGGGTTTCTCTATTTCGTACATCAACTTTATTGCAAACATTAGCAAATGGGGGAAGATCGCCAATAGAACAGCCAACCATCAATTAATATTGATCAAAGCAAAGAAGAAGCAATTCAAGGACCGCAGGCAGAAAGTACAAGTAGTTTGGCAAATTAAAACTTTTTAAGGAGTAGGTATTATTGTGTTGTTTCTTAGAGGTAATAAATAGGCAGAGTATCCACTTATCAAAGGCGGGCAATGTATAGCATAGAGTCTATGATCACATTAACATGAAAAAGTTTCTTGTAAAGAAATACCCAGACAGTCATGACAGACACAGAAAGTACCCTTCCAGAACATTTGAGACTAAGGGGCCGAAATTCAGGCTTGCCAGAAAGCTGGAGCACTTACTGTTTTTTAAGTGCTTTTACCGTCATCTCAGAAGAGGTCGACTCTTGATCAATATTCAGGTCTTTGTCTTTTTTTTCCGAATGGAGCGGAAGTTGATCATAATGGGGGCGGAAGTGCGGTGGTAAGTGTTGGTGAGGGGCAGAAGTGGAGGCGGGAGAGCGGTGGCGACATCATTGCGTGTCTGCGTCACCACGTATCTCCCCTCCTTTAAAGGGGAGAGAATTGTCGAATCTTTAGGATCGGCCACTGGGCCACCAGGGAGGGTTTCGGCCGGGCCAGTAGCCTGGCACCCAAGAGACCCAGCCGAACCTGGGGGCACATGGAAGTCGGCTGGCAAAAAAAATGCGGCGGCGGCATTGGGCTCTTGCCTTTAATGGCCGCCACAGAGCCAAGGCAGACAGGGGGAATGAAAGGTGCACCAACAGAGAAAGCTGTTGGGGGCACTGCTCGGTAGGCATTAGATTTTTAGTCCTGAATATCGCCGGAGGTGGGGGGTCCAAGCAGTGCGTGCACTGATGACGCACTTACAGCCGCTCGGAAGTGGCGGGGTAGAAGTGGGGACCGCCAGAAACCCCCCCTGCTGAATTTGGCTGGCAGCGGCCATTCGACCAGAAATCGGCGGCCATTGGATTCCGTCGCATGGTTGCCGTATTCTGGCAGTAACGGGCCTTATCGGGACCCTGAATTTCAGCCCCTAAAATGGCAATATAAACTAAGTGTATAATCCTAAAGGGAGTGCATGAACAGAGAGACCTGGGGGTATATGTGCACAAATCGTTGAAGGTGGCAGGGCAGGTTGAAAAAGCGGTTTAAATAGCATACTGGACTTCAGAGATAGAGGCATAGGGGCCTCCCATGCCGGATGCTGCAAATCGGCCATTTTGGTCAGGGATGCTTGCCTCAGATCAACCTGCCGCCCACCAGAAGGACCGCTCGCAAAAAGCAGGTCTGACCTGGCTGTGATTCGGGCAGAAGGGAGAAAGGCTGTGAGTGCTGCAACGCTGCACATTGCAGCTATGGTGCAGATGCTGGACCATCATAAGTGGGACTGCTGGAAAAAAGTTAGCCTTACTTTATTGCTGATGGTCATGTTTAATTTAGATGTGATAAAAGCGACTGAAAAATGTAGGCTGATGGAAACTGTTTTCTTTGACCTTGCTGAAAGACCTTCATTGAGAAGCCCAAGGTCGAGGTATAGCGACTCTGGTACTACACTCACGGATGCACCCGTGTTGATTTCCATTGGTATCTTGAATCCCGCAACATCTATGTGGATTTTGATACTTTTCGAATCGCTGTCCGTTAACCTTGTGCTCCTGGTGATGTGTAACTCTAACAACTCATCGTCCTGTTGTTGTTCTTCCATGCTATGTAGTCTCTGGGGATTTCTACTCATAGCTTTAAAAGCTGGTTTACCCTTCAGTCGGCATGCCTTCGCAAGATGCCCAATCTTTCTGCAGAAGAAACACTCTGCCTTCACATATGGACAACTTTGAGCAATGTGTTGTCCCAGGCACCGATAGCACGATTTCGATGCTCTGTTAGAATTTCCAGTTTCTGAGACTTTGGGCCCCCACCGCCTTTTACTTTGAACCTGCAGGTGATTCACCTCGGTTGTCTGCCGACTGTAATTATTATGAAATTCTCGGGAATATTAGTCGACCATGCCTATCGACCTTGCTGTCTGACAAGCGATATCAAAAGCCAAGTCAGGCGTTGTCAATAACTTTCTTCTGATCGCATCATTTTTCATCCCACAAACAAAACGGTTCCGCAATACTCGGTTTTGAAAGTTTCTGAAATTACAGTGAATAGATAGCTTTTTTAATGCTACAATGTACTCACTGATATTTTCATCAGCCTTTTGATTTTGTATACCGAAACGATAGCTTTCAACAATTTCTAACAGTTTGGGGTTGTAGTGCTGCTCCCGCTTCATTAAAATCTCTTTAAGCGTTGTGTCCTTTGGCTCGTCAGGCACAAGCAGATTTATCAGCGTTTCATACAATTCCGGACTCACTTCAGATAAGAAAATTGCTCTCTTACATTCCAACACAGCCCGGTTCTGATCAGCATTCTCTGGAACTTCGATTATATTATTTGCAGTGAAATACATTTCTAGCCGGCCCACATATGCCTTAAACCTTTCCTGGTCACGCTTATATTCACCTAAGTGTCCCATTACTGCTATGGGTGCCGCTATTTTGTCTCTGCAGTGCAGACAGTGTGCTCGTTTTTTTTACCTCGGATTTTGTAGCTATTTCCAAAGACAGAGAAGCTTCCAAAGTCTCTCTCTCGGCTGGCTGAATCCTTCAACAACAAAATTTCAGCTTTATATCATCCGAAAAATCCCATCTCATCACCAAATGTGATATATTTACACAGTACAGCACACACAGCTTTCTATAATGGCAGACAGCATCTCAGAAATTCTGGAAGCTTCTGGTCAGCTGACTCATTTATTCAACTTTAGTTGCAATAACACAATATGTCCACATCCACAGTATGTAGCTACAACATTACAAGTTTATAGACATTACATTGATAAAGCAGATGACCTGAGGAACAGATGTGTGTTTCTCACAAGGCACTACACATGACGGTAAAACCAGACACTCACCAAGAGAAGGTCAACAATGTGAGTGTATTTACAAGTGCACAATAACAAAGGTTACATAACATTATTACATTTACAAACATTTACACCACCAACACCCACCCCTCTACCCAACACCACCACCTCTCTTCCCCCCCTCTTGAAGCGATGCCCAAGCTCCTCTTCCTCTCCCCGCCTACACCATGGCGTTCCGCTCCTCTGCTCCTCACTGCCTCTGGTTGATAAGGTTCTGCAGGAGGGCAGCGGGATGTCTGCAGACGTGTGCGTCTTGGTGAGAAAGCAGGGGATGCGGCCAAAGGCGCCTGGATCTCCTGCTCCTCCGTACCTGTCTGTCTTGAGGGTGTGGGGTCAGGGGCTTGCACTTTGTGTCCAGAAGCCATCTCTTGCTTCATCGCCTCAATGGTCTCGGTTGTGCTTTCCAACACAGTGATGAGCCGGTCCATCCTGTCGTCGTGCTGCTGGGTGAAGATGACCATGCTGGCAGCTATCCCAGTCATGGTCTGGAGCATATCTCGACCTATCTGCACGTTTGTCCATGATAGCTGGAACACCTTCAGAATTGCAGAGAGCCGTGGTGAATCCTCAGGTAGATGCTTGCTCCTAGTGAGTTCTGGCGCCTTGCTTGCCTTCGCGCCACGGCCTCTGCACTTGGTTTAGTGTGGAGTCCATTCCAAACTCCAGGAACTCGGAGGCCGATGCTGAGGTTCTGCTGACACTTGGCTCACATGGCAGGAGGCTGCTGTCATCTTGTTCCCGCTCCTGGAGCTCAGTACTGGGTCCCTTGCTTTTTGTGGTGTATATCAATGATTTAGATTTGAATATAGGAGTATGATTAAGAAGTTTGTAGATGACACTAAAATTGGCTATGTAGTTGATAATGAAGAATAAAGTCATGGACTGCAGGAGGATATCAATCTACTGGTCAAGTGGGCAGAGCAGTGGCAAATGGAATTTAATTCAGAGAAATGTGAGGTAATGCACTTTGACAGGGCTAATAAGGAAAGGGTATACACATTAAGCGGTAGGCCACTTAATAGTGTAGATGAACAAAGTGATCTTGGCATGCTTGTTCACAGATCCCTGAAAGTAGCAGGCCAGGTGGATAAGGTCTGAAGGCATACAAAATGCTTGCCTTTATTGGCCAAGACATAGAATACAAGAGCAGGGAGATTATGCTTAAATTGTATAATACTCTGGTTAGGCCATAGCTGGAGTACTGCGTGAGTTCTGGTCGCCGTATTATAGGAAGGACGTGATTGCACCAGAGAGGGTGCAGAGGAGATTTACTAGGATGCTGCCTGGAATGGAGAATCATGGCTATGAGAACAGATTCGATAGGCTGGGTTTGTTCTCATTGGAACAGAGGAGGTTGAGAGGAGACCTCATTGAGGTGTACAAAATTTTGAGGGGCCTGGATATAGTGGACCTATTTCCATTGATGGAGGGGTTAATTACGGGTGGGCATAGTTTTATGGTGGTTGGTGGAAGGTTCAGAGGGGATTTGAAAGGGGGCTTCTTTATGCAGAGGGCTGTGGGAGTCTGGAACTTACTGTCTGGAAGGGCGGTGGATGCAGAAACCCTCGTCACATTTAAAAGGTGCTTGGATGGGCACTTAAAGTGCCGTAACCTGCAGGGTTACGGACCTAGAGCTGGTAATTGGGATTAGACTGGATAACCTTTTGTTGGCTGACGCAGATACAATGGTAAGTATTGCAGGGAATCAAATACGGCCAGGATGATCTCCTGGACTAGTTTTGATCGCCTGGATGGATCGGAGAGGATTTTTCCCAGATATTTTTTCCCCAATTGGCCTGGGTTTTTATCTGTTTTTTGCCTCTCCCAGGAGATCACATTGCTCTAGTTGGGTGAAATGTAAATGTTTTAGTGTAAGGGGTGTCACAGTTGTGTGAGGTGGCTGGTTGGGCTGGGTGCTCTTGACCTTTCCACCATTGTTCATAGGTTTATATGTAACCTTCAGGGTTGCTGACCAAGGGCCGTGTGACTTTTTGTCGGCCGGCGTGGACACGATGGGCAAAAATGGCCTCCTTCTGTAAATTTCTATGTTTCAAGGGGCTCAAAGATGGGTCCTTCTCCCTCTTCTCCTCTTCTTCATGGCTCAGTGTGGCGGAGATGGGAGTGGTGGAAATGGGTGATCTGGGGGTGGGGTGGGGGTTGTGGGAGGGATGCGCTGTCTTGTGTTGGGGGCAACATCGGCTTGGGAAATGTTGGGGTCTGACGGCTTCTCTGAAGGCCAGAGGTCGATGGTTTGCCTCGATCCGTGCTGTCCGAGTCATCATCTGCAAGTAGAGGGTGACATTTCAGTCTGTGGGGGGGGGGGGGGCGAGGGGGTTGGGGGCGGATGGTGCTGGTCAAGCTGAGCCGTGCCATCTCACATTCTGCAACCAAGGAGTTCCATCTCTCCATGGGTGCACCAATAATGGCTAACAAAGTGTGCGGTAAACCTCGAGTGCATTAACATTGCATGTCCTTTCATGCCATGAGCGTTGCTCACATCAGAGATTAGTATAAACTTACCATGTTGTGGCATCGGATCTGCATCAACATTTGTGGTTCCACGGCGGCGGTCACCCATCAATGCCAACGCATGCTCCTCCAGCCTGCTCAATTCGACCACCTCTGCTGCTCCCCCTCCCGTTGCTCGCAGGCTTGCTGCCTTAGATGCTTTTTTCTTCTGCACAAATAAATTTTACAGCCTTTAGCCCCTTTGCTGATGCTCCCCACACATACACATATTTGGCGCATAGCCTTTTTGGCGTTGGACAGGAGGGGGCGAATAAATTTGTACTCACTCTTGCTGCCGTCACCAAATTATTCCAACGTTTCCGGCATTGGACCCCATCCCGCTCAATGTTGCCCATTGTGCTCACGATCTCACCAATTTCCCTCCAAACGCGTCGGTATTGGGGTGGTGGGGGCTTGCCACGACCATCCCGGGTGAGGTCTTTGTACCTGCACTCTACCTCCGTCACGAGCTCCTCCAATTCCTGCTCATTAAACCAGGGAACTCTGGGCCTGGTTTTGCCAGTCTTCATGGCAGATTTCTGGCCACTCATCGTCAATGATGAAACGAATGGCTGCTCAACAGTTTGTTGGTCTCAATTTCTCCGACTGCCCCCTCTGCAACTCAGACTTCCCCCTCTGCACCCTCCAAATCTCTCCTCTCCAACCTCCCACTCTCTCCTCTCCAACCTCCCACTCTCTCCTCTCCAACCGCCAACTCTCTCCTCTCAAATGCCAATTTTCTCCTCGCCTCACTCACACTCACAGGTGGAATGAAGCGGTGTGCCTTTATGCGCATGTGCAGTACAGCAATCAGCCTCAAACGGCCCCGAAATGACGACACATCAGAAGTCAAAAACTACAGACAAAAAAAACGTGAAGTCTCGCGCAAGCGCATTGGAGGCCCTCTGAAGATCCCCAAGTGGAGAGGCCTCCAACTGCTGCACACTACCGACGCCGGCCATTCACTCCTGCTTACTCCCACTCCCGCCCGGCGATTGCTGCTGCCTCCTGCTGATGCTGCCGCCCACACAATGGAGCCAACAGTGGTCACCGATGGGACCAGTTAGCAGTGGGCGGCAAAAAGATAGGTGCCGCCCGGGGGCTGCAGAGAAATGGGCGGTGACCAAATTCGGCCCCATAGAATACAAATGCAAGGAAGTTATGATGAACCTTTATAAAATACTGGTTCAGCTTCAACTGGAATATTGTGTACAATTCTGGGCACCGCACTTTAGGAAAGGTGTGAAGGCTTAACAAAGGGTGGAGAAAGGATTTATGAGAATGATTCCAGGGATGAGGGACTTCAGATACATGGATGGACTGGAGAAGCTGGGGTTGTGCTCCTTGGAGCAGAGAAGGTTGAGAGGAGATTTGATAGAGGTGTTCAAAATATTGAGGGGTTTAGCTAGAGTAGATAGAGAATTTTTTTTCCCATTGGCAGAAGGGTCGAGAACCAAAGGACACAGATGTAAGGTGATTGGCACAAGACTCAAAGGCGACATGAGGAAAAAATGTTTTACGTAGCGAGTGGTTGGGATCTGGAATCACTGCCTGAAAAGGTAGTGGAGCAGATTCAATCATGGCTTTCAGGCACGGGCTTGATAAGGTGAATGGCCTCCTTCTGTGCTGTAACTACTTTATAAGATTCTATGATTCTATCAGGGATAAATAATACGGTAACCTCACATTACAGCTCATTGTTTATAGACCTGAACTAACACCCCATGATATTAGCATCACAGTCTATTGTATCTGCATGTTTGTTAATAATATACTTTACCATTGCAATGAACTATTTAATTCAGAGAACAAGCACATAATGTGACATGTCTACAGCTCAATGCAACGAAAGACCCAAGGGAAACTTACAGTGTTACAGAAATGTTTGCTCTTACTGCTCTTGGATAACAAGGGAACAGATAAATGACCTACATGATTAACCGCTACACCATTTACTGTCTAATGCAATTACATATGGTGGACTGGCTAATACTGGTCACATCACCAACAATGCACTCAAAAGAATCAGTAGCGTAGTCAACTTTACTGCTACAAGCAAAACGGTAACAATGTGTGAATCAGTCCCTACATCTGTATAACAACAAGAACAACTTGTATTTATTTAGCAGCTTTAATGTAGTATAACATCCCAATGCGCTTCACCTGAGCATTATCAAAGAAAACTTGACTAAGCCACATAAGATATTACGACAGGTGACCAAAAACTTGGTCAGAAAGGTAGGTTTTAAGGAGCATCTTAAAGGAAGAGAGAGAGAGGTAGAGAGACAGAGGCAGAGAGAAGGGAGGAAATTCCAAAGCTTAGGGCCGAGGCAGCTGAAGGCATGGCCACCGATGGTTGAGTGATGAAAATTGGGAATGTGCAAGAGGCCAGAATTGGAGGAGTGCAGAGATCTCAGACTGTTGTCCGGGAGCCAAATTAGGTCAGCAGCCAGGGGTGATGTATACATGACGGCAAATTAAGATGAAAGTGCACACAGCATAGATTACGGATCAAAGCTAGTTTTTTGCAAGAGAGAATGAAGCACATGTAAATGGTGCCTTCTATTCTGCCATGTGCTTCAAGCGTTATCATGTCCTCAGCTACTCAGCAGAAATTTTTTTAGTTACTGTGTTGATCTAACCTTTTAATACTGTCTGCCTGATTAACACTAGGTGGAAGGTATGGTAAACAAATCAAATATGGAGGAAAACCTTAATTTTATTGCAAATTATCGAGCAGTGAATTTGGTCCCTCTGAACAATTAAGCCATATGTTAATAAGCTCAATTTCATCATTACCTACATATTCATTTGATTAACAAAACATTTCCTATTCATGTAAAGTTGCTTTGAATGGCACATGTGTAACATCAAGTGCTCGAGGACACAACGACAGTAAACATTATTATATAACCTGCGCAATAGCAAAATACTGCGGATGCTGGAATCCGAATCAGAAACAGGAAATGCAGGAAACATTCAGCAGGCCAGGCAGCATCCGTAGAGAGAGAAATAGTTAGCATTTCAGGTCTGAGACCCTTCATCAGAACTGGAAAAGTTAGAGATGTAACAGATTTTAAGCAGGTGCAGAAGCAGGGAAAGGGGGGAGGGAAGGAAAGAACAAAAGGGACAGTCTGTGATAAGGTGGAAGGCAGGAGTGATTACATTTTGAAAATGGGGATGGCAGAATCATAAACAGCTGCCACCTGAAAAAATAGGGGCTCAGACCTTAAGCGTTATAAAAACATAAGAACATAAGAAATAGGTGCAGGAGTAGGCCATTTGACCCCTCGAGCCTGCTCTGCCATTTAATAAGATCTGATCTTGGGCTCAGCTCCATTTCCCTGCCCTCTTCCCATAACCCTTCACTCCCTTATCACTCAAAAATCTGTCTATCGCCACCTTAAATATACTCAATGACCCAGCCTCCACAGCTCTTTTGGCAGAGAATTCCACAGATTTACGACCCTCTGAGAGAAGAAATTCCTCCTCATCTCAGTTCTAAATAGGTGACCTCTTATTCTGAAACTATGTCCCCAGTTCTAGATCCCCCCACAAAGGGAAACATACTGTCTGCATCTACCTTGACGAGCCCCTCAGTATCATATATTTCAATAATATCACCTCTCATTCTTCTAAACTCCAATGAGTATAGGCCCAACCTGCTCAACCTTTCTTCACAAGTCAACCCCTTCATCTCAGGAATCAACCTCGTGAATCTTCTCTGAACTGCCTCCAATGCAAGTACATCCCTCCTTAAATAAGGAGACCAAAACTGTACACAATACTCTAGGGATGGTCTCACTAATACTCTATCCCCCTTTGCAATAAAGGCCAACATTCCATTTGCCTTCCTGATTACTTGCTGTACCTGCATACCAACTTTCCTGCACAATGACTCCCAGGTCTCTTTGTACTGCAGTATTTTGTAATCTCTCTCCATTTAAATAATAATTAATTGTTCCACTATATAACCTGCGGGTTGACTTGCTGCAGAAAGTGTCAGTAACAGATGTTCTCTTAATTAATTTTTCATTACAAGATGTATATACAGGTATGTTGCCAGGTATTCTAAATGTTTCACTTTCACTTTTAGAAGAATTATCTTACAACAAAAGAACTTTTTGAGACATACTGCAATATAATTGTTTAAAATCTTCAGATTCCAGAACATATCTGGTATTCCTATTCAACAGTAATAATATCACATATGGCCTACTTTGGTCTTCTATCTGTGCCCTTGCAGTCACTCAGAAGGGCTGTCTCTAATTGTCTGCTGAGTGAGACTGTGATGATAGAGCCCTAAAATTGGAATACTGCACTTACCGCCCCATTCCCACTCTGATCGTGCCTACTGCTATTTTGCCCGAGGCCTTTACAAGGGCAACCCAGGCACCCACCTGAATCATAGAACCCTGATTGCAATTTTAAGGTGTAAAACATAAGAAGACAAGAAGATAAGAAATAGGAGCAGGAGTAAGCCATTTGGCCCTCGAGTCTGCAATAAGATCATGGCTGATCTGTTCTTGGCCTCAACTCCACTTTCCTGCCTGCTCCCCATAACCCTCGACTCCACCCTCCAGGCAGGCTCCACCCTTTTATACGGGTAGTGAGTGACATAAACTGAGGTCCTTCAAAGGATTTCTGGAGGCCGCTCACCAAATGGCCCAAATTGTTTTGGGTGGGGCCAGGAGGATCAGTATTACTTTCTCTGTGCCCACAAAAAAATCCGGGACACTGCCGGTCCATCCGACGTCCCCTGAATTTGCCTGCTGTCTTCCTCCTAGACTCTGACTGTCAGCCAGCTCAACATGGGAGCCGCAAGATTCCTCACGCTCCCAGAACCAGTGAGTTGCAGCACGCCGGCAGAATGGAAGTGAGGCCTGGGTCTCAAAATGGCTCAGGCTTCCGCCTGTCCATTCTCTGCTGGCAGTTAAAATCAGGCCCGAAATGTCAGCACACACAGGAGCGTTTGCTCTGACATGGACTCTGGCGAGGATTTCTGAATCTTTAAGCAATTTATCAGAGAAGATTGACAGGTAGAATCAATAAAAAATAAGCATACAATGTAAGAATTCATGTTTTCTCTAAAGTCTGGTTTACATAGGAACAAGAATAGGCCATTTAACCCCTCAAGCCTGCTCCGCCATTCAATGAGATCATGGTTGATCTGTGACCTAACCCCAGATACTTGCCTTTGCCTCATATCCCTTAATATCTTTGACTGACAGAAATATATCAATCTCAGATTTAAAATTAACAATTGACCTAGCATCAATTGCCATTTGCGGAAGAGAGTTTGTATGTAGAAGTGTTTCCGAGCTTCACTCCTGAAAAGCCCGGCTCTAAGTTTTAGACACTGCTCCCCCAGTCCTAGACTCCCCAACCAGCATAAATGGTATCTCTCTATCTACGCTATCAGCTCACTTTAATATCTTGAAAACTTTGATCAAATCACCCCTTAACCGTCTAAATTCCAGGGAATCCCTCCTCATACTTTAATCCTTGGAGACCAGGTATAATTCTGGTAAACCTACACTGCAATCACTCCAAGGCCAACATATACTTCCTATGATATGGTGCCCAGAACTGCTCGCAGTACATCAGGTGTGGTCTAACCAGGGCTTTGCATAGTTGTAGCATAACTTCTGCCCTCTGTATTCTAGTCCTCTAGATTTAAAAGCCAGCATTCCATTAGCTTTTTTGATTATTTTCTGTACGTGTTCATGACATGTACCTGGACCCCCAAGTCTTTTTGGATCGCCACTGTTTCTAGCTTTTCACCTTTAGAAAGTACTCTGTTCCATCCTGTTTAGGTCCAAAGTGAATGACCTCACATTTACCTAAATTGAAATCCATTTATTTAACACAGTTTTGCCCATTTGCTTAATCTATTAATATCTCTTTGTAATTGTATGCTTCCATCTACACTACTTACAATGCCACCTATCTTTATGTTATCGGAAAATTTGGATATGTGGCTTTGTATCCCATCATCTAAGTCATTAATAAATACGGTGAATAGTTGAGGCCCCCACACAGATCCCTGTGGCACACCACTAGTCACATCCTGCCAATTAGAGTACCTGCCCATTATCCCTACTGCCAGTCTCCTGCCACTCAGCCAATTTCCGAACCAGATCAATAATTTGCCTTCAATTCCATGAACATCAACTTTAGCCAACAGTCTCTTATGAGGGACTTTATCAAATGACAATTTTATATAATTAATCCTTTCTTTGTTACAAGTGTTTTATTTCAAATGTAGCTTGCTGAAGTACATGGACATTTTTTACTTTCCATTTTTTAAAATATTATTCAGTCAAAATTCAACTCTGTGCTACACCAAATCAGTTAACATAGGTCCCATAACACTTCAGTAACATATTGGATAAGTTTCATCCACACCACAAGGGGGTGCTGTAATCTAACTTTAGACTACAGAAGATCCCGACTTTGGCCTGACTAACTCTGGACACATGCCCATCTCTGTTATATCTCTGTCCTTTCATTATTTGGAGTTAAATATTACTGCAGGAAAGTTAAAACAATGATTCGCCTCAGTTGGCAGTTGAAAATTAACATGAATTTATATAAAGAGGTTTGTTACTTTCGTTTGCTTTATATCACTGAAAATAATTAATTTGCGCATATCTGATTGAGATGAAACCACTGAAATCCCTACAGTATAGTAACTCGGTAATAGAGGAAGCAATATGCTGTTCTCTACCATCAATGTACCAGTACCCTTTTTCTCTCATTATTGCTGTCACTTAGCTGGCAAGCCTGATTGTAAAATATACTACAAAACAAAACCAGGATTCGCAGTCCACATATGAAATAGATATATCTTTTCATATTTCAAAAGATTTCATTTAAAAATATGAATGTTGTATGTCTGTAGGTTTATATGCCTGCAGAGTGCATTGGAACATGATGGCGTAATGTTTCCGATGCTGCATTTATACTGCATTGTACTTCAGCTACCAGTCTCAGACTTGTGTGATTCCCCTCAAAGGCAGTACTCCAATTATATTTCTTCTGCCTAAGAGAAGATTCTGTGTGTATGTGTAACTCTGCATATTTAGAGGTCCTCACCTATTAAGTACATTTTAAATGTTTAGAGAGTGCAGGCAGCTCTGTATAAACATGTAATTAACGACAAGTAGATATGGAAAAGGTCCAGGAGGTCGGTGGGAGTGAAACCCCCATGCAGTGTCAGATCGAAGCACTGTGAGACTGCGTGCTCCAAAAATTCGTCCATGCATTGTCTCTGAGTCAGGTCGGGGCCTGATTCTGAATTTTTACTGCAACTTTGGTGCTGCTGTAAATTGAAAACCATTTTGTAGTGATGTTCAAATGTAGTGTAAAATGTAGTGTGAAATGCACTCTAAGTGACAAGCTCAAACCTGCACAATGAGTTTCGGATGTCACCTGTGCTATTAGCAGCAGGTAGACTAAGTGGAGTGTCTCCACAATGGAAACATAGAAACATAGAAACATAGAAAACAGGTGCAGGAGTAGGCCATTCGGCCCTTCGAGCCTGCACCACCATTCAATAAGATCATGGCTGATCATCACCTCAGTACCCCTTTCCTGCTTTCTCTCCATACCCCTTCATCCCTTTAGCTGTAAGGGCTATATCTAACTCCCTCTTGAATATATCCAATAAACTGGCATCAACAACTCTCTGCGGTAGAGAATTCCACAGGTTAACAAATCTCTGAGTGAAGAAGTTTCTCATCATCTCAGTCCTAAATGGCTTACCCCTTATCCTTAGACTGTCTCCCCTGATTCTGGACTTCCCCAACATCGGGAACATTCTTCCTGCATCTAACCTGTCCAGTCCCGTCAGAATTTTATGTTTCTATGAGATCTCCTCTCATCCTTCTAAACTCCAGTGAATACAGGCCCAGTCGATCCAGTCTCTCCTCATATGTCATTCCAGCCATCCCGGGAATCAGTCTGGTGAACCTTCGCTGCACTCCCCCAAGAGCAAGAACGTCCTTCCTCAGATTAGGAGACCAAAACTGAACACAATATTCCAGCTGAGGCCTCACCAAGACCCTGTACAATTGAAGTAAGATTTCCCTGCTCCTATACTCAAATCCCCTCGCTATGAAGGCCAACATGCCATTTGCCTTCTTCACTGCCTGCTGTAGCTGCATGCCAACTTTCAATGACTGATGTACCATGACACCCATGTCTCGTTGCACCTCCCCTTTTCCTAATCTGCCGCCATTCAGATAATATTCTGCCTTCGTGTTTTTGCCACCAAAGTGGATAACCTCACATTTATCCACATTATACTGCATCTGCCATGTATTTGCCCACTCACCTAACCTTCTAAGTCACCCTGCAGCCTCTTAGCATCCTTCTCACAGCTCACACCGCCACCCAGTTTAGTGTCATCTGCAAACTTGGAGATATTACTCTCAATCCCTTCATCCAAATCATTGATGTATATTGTAAATAGCTGGGGTCTCAGCACTGAGCCCTGCGGCACCCCACTAGTCACTGCCTGCCATTCTGAAAAGGACCTGTTTATCCCGACTCTCTGCTTCCTGTCTGCCAACCAGTTCTCTATCCACGTCAATACATTACCCCCAATACCATGTGCTTTAATTTTGCACATCAATCTCTTGTGTGGGACCTTGTCAAAAGCCTTTTGAAACGACATCCGCTGGTTCTCCCCTGTCCACTCTACTAGTTACATCCTCAAAAAATTTTAGAAGGTTTGTCAAGCATGATTTTCCTTTCATAAATCCATGCTGACTTGGACCAATCTTGTCACTGCTTTCCAAATGTGCTGCTATTTCATCTTTAATAATTGATTCCAACATTTTCCCCAATACAGATGTCAGGCTAACTGGTCTATAATTCCCCATTTTCTCTCTCCCTCCTTTCTTAAAAAGTGGTGTTACATTAGCTACCCTCCAGTCCATAGGAACTGATCCAGAGTCGATAGACTGTTGGAAAATGATCACCAATGCATCCACTATTTCTAGGGCTACTTCCTTAAGTACTCTGGGATGCAGACTATCAGGCCCTGGGGATTTATCTACCTTCAATCCCATCAATTTCCCTAACACAATTTCCTGACTAATAAGAATTTCCTTCAGTTCCTCCTCCTCACGAGACCCTCGGTCCCCTAGTATTTCCGGAAGGTTATTTGTGTCTTCCTTCATGAAGATAGAACCAAAGTATTTGTTCAATTGGTCTGCCATTTCTTTGTTCCCCATTATAAATTCACCTAATTCTGACTGCAAGGGACCTACATTTGTCTTCACTAATCTTTTTCTCTTCACATATCTACAGAAGCTTTTGCAGTCAGTTTTTATGTTCCCAGCAAGCTTCCTCTCATACTCTATTTTCCCCCTCCTCATTAAACCACTTTTCCTCCTCTGCTGAATTCGACATTTCTCCCAGTCCTCAGGTTTTCTGCATTTTCTGGCCAATTTATATGCCTCTTCCTTGGATTTAACACTATCCTTAATTTCCCTTGTTAGCCACGGTTGAGCCACCTTCCCCATTTTATTTTTTACCCCAGACAGGGATGTAGAATTGTTGAAGTTCATCCATGTGATCATTAAATGTTTGCCATTGCCTATCCACCATCAACCCTTTAAGTATCAGTCGCCAGTCTATTCTAGCCAATTCACATCTCATACCATCGAAGTTACCTTTCCCTACGTTCAGGACCCGAGTCTCTGAATTAATAAAGAATTTTACCATATTATGGTCACTCTTCCCCAAGGGGCCTCACGCAACAAGATTGCTAATTAGTCCTTTCTCATTACGCATCACCCAGTCTAGGATGGCCAGCCCTCTAGTTGGTTCCTCGACATATTGATCTAGAAAACCATCCCTAATACACTCGAGGAAATCCTCCTGCACCGTATTGCTACCAGTTTGGTTAGCCCAATCAATATGTAGATTAAAGTTACCCATGATAACTGCTGTACCCTTATTGCATGCATCCCTAATTTCTTGTTTGATGCTATCCCCAATCTTACTTCTACTGTTTGGTGGTCTGTACACAACTCCCACTAGCGTTTTCTGCCTTTGGTATTCCGCAGCTCTACCCATACACTATTCCACATCATCCAAGCTAATGTCCTTCCTTACTATTGCGTTAATTTCCTCTTTAACCAGCAACACTATCCCACCTCCTTTTCCTTTCTGTCTATCCTTCCTGAATGTTGAATACCCCTGGATGTTGAGTTCCCAGCCTTGGTCACCCTGGAGCCATGTTTCCGTAATGCCAATTATATCACATAGGTCAATAGATGCTTACGCAGTTAATTCGTCCACCTTGTTATGAATACTCCTCGCATTGAGGCACAGAGCCTTCAGGCTTGTGGTTTTGACACACTTTGCCCCTTTAGAATTTTGCTGTAATGTGGCCCTTTTTGATTTTTGCCTTGAGTTTCTCTGCCCTCCACTTTTACTTTTCTTCTTTCTATCTTTTGCTTCTGCCCACATTCTACTTCCCTTGTCTCCCTGCATAAGTTCCCATCCCACTGCCATATTAGTTTAACTCCTCCCCAACAGCACTAGCAAACATTCCCCTAGGACATTGGTTCCGGTTCTGCCCAGGTGCAGACCGTCCGGTTTGTACTGGTCCCACCTCCCCTAGAACCAGTCCCAGGTACAGCAGGCAGTGATGAAGGCAAATGGTATGTTGGCCTTCATAGCTCGAGGATTTGAGTATAGGAGCAGGGAGGTCTTACTGGAGTTGTACAGAGCCTTGGTGAGGCCACACCTGGAATATTGTGTTCAGTTTTGGTCCCCTAATCTGAGGAAGGACGTTCTTGCTATTGAGGGAGTACAGCAAAGGTTCACCAGATTGATTCCTGGGATGGCAGGACTGACATATGAGGAGAGACTGGATCAACTGGGCTTGTATCCACTGGAGTTTAGAAGAATGAGAGGGGATCTCATAGAAACATATAAAATTCGGATGGGATTGGACAGGTTAGAGGCAGGAAGAATGTTCCCATTGCTGGGGAATTCCAGAACCAGGGGTCACAGTCTAAGAATAAGGGGTAAGCCATTTAGGACCAAGATGAGGAGAAACTTCTTCACTCAGAGAATGGTTAACCTGTGGAATTCTCTATCGCAGAAAGTTGTTGAGGCCAGTTTGTTAGATATATTCAAAAGGGAGTTATATATGGCCCTTATGGCCAAAGGGATCAAGAGGTATGGAGAGAAAGCAGGAAAGGGGTACTGAGGTTGAATGGTCAGCTGTGATCTTATTGAATGGCGGTGTAGGCTCGAAGGGCCGAATGGCCTGCTCCTGCACCTAATTTCTATGTTTCTACATTTCAATTTCCCAGGAATTGGAATCCTTCCCTCTTGCACCATTCCTCAAGCCACGTATTCATTTTAGCTATCCTGCAATTCCTACTCTGACTAGCACGTGGCACTGGTAGCAATCCTGAGATTACTACCTTTGAGGTCCTTCTTTTTAATTTAATTCCTAGCTCCCTAAATTCAGCTTATAGGACCTCATCCCGTTTTTTTACCGATATCGTTGGTACCTCTATGCACCACGACAACTGGCTGTTCACCCTCCCCCTCCAAAATGTCCTGCAGCTTCACTGAGACATCCTTGACAACTTGCACCAGGGAGGCAACATACCATCCTGGAGTCTCAATTGCGACCACAGAACCATCTATCTATTCCCCTTACAATAGAATCCCCTACCACTATAGCTCTCCCACTCTTTTTCCTGCCCTCCTGTGCAGCAGAGCCACCCACGTTGCCATGAACTTGGCTGCTGCTGCCCTCTCCTGGTGAGTCATCCCCCCCCAACAGTACCCAAGCTGGTGTATCTGTTTTGGAGGGGGATGACCGCAGGGGACCCCTGCACTACCTTCTTTCCACTGCTCTGCCTTACGATCACTCATTCCCTATCTACCTGAGTAACCTTTAGCTGTGTTGTGACCAATTCACTAAACGTGTTATTCATGACATCCTCACCATCACGGATGCTCCAGAGTGAATCCATGCTTAGCTCCAGTGCCGCAATGTGGTCTGTCAGGTGCTGCAGCCTGGTTACACTTCCCGCACATGTAGTCGTCAGGGACACTGGGGGCATCCCTGGCTTCCCACATAGCACAGGAGGAGCATGACATGGGTCTGGGCTCTCGTGCCATGACTTAACCCTTAATTAATTTAATTTGGCAACAATGTCAAAGGTTACCGACTGATAAAGGAAAAGAAAAGAAGAAAAACTACTCAACAATCACCAGCCAATCACTTACCCTCTTGGCTGTGACGTCACCCTTCGATTTCTTTTTACTTCTTTTTTGCCTTCTCTCCATGCACCAGGCTGGCTCCTCCCCCGACGGCGGGCCTTTTATAGGTCTCCCCCGGACTCCTGCGCCGCCTCCTCGAACTCCCACTCCTCCTCCGACGCTGGGCCTTTTATAGGTCTCCCCCGGACTCCTGCGCCGCCTCCTCGACGATTCACCGCTCCTCCGACGAAGAACACAATCAGAGAGCAATTTGTTGTACTTCACTTATTGGTTGGCTCAAGAACAGCATTGGTGAGACTGAGCAACAGCAAGTGGGAAACAGTGCAGAATCTGGGGAATGCCAAATGGGTGGTGAGAAAGAAAAGAGGTGGGGATGGTGGGGATGAGAGCTTATGTTGAGGATTGAAAAATTGGGCTTGGTTCTGATGCCCACCATAATTGAATAGCCTGCAAACACTCATTGCTCGAGCTTACGCACAGATAATAGCCACCTGGGCAAGGTATTGGAGGATGATAGGTGTCTGTTCAACCAAACGCCAGTAAGGGCTAAACACCTTCAGGAAAGGAGAGGTAAGTTAAAATTGATAATAATTAAAAAAAATAGAAAGACATTTTTTTCTACTGCAGTAACAATGTTCCATTTATTTTATTTCATCACAGCATTCTATTAATGAAGCAGTGTAAAGATTTACTTAACACTTTCTTAAATCACTCCCTTAAACTGTGGTGGGAAATTTGCAATTACGCGGGATGAGTGACAAGCTGAGTCTGTGCCTCTTGACATGCTTCCAACTACAAAAGCACAATCATTCTAGTCAGATGGCAATCTGAATCCTTCAATCCATCTCGGATGTAACACATAAATTTAGAGAAAATTAGAGGCATTCAAAAACTTTCAAAATGTACATATATTTCCTTCTCATATGTTGAGTTCATATACAAGAGTTTGCACTTGGCTTTGGGGAAGGGGCACCCAGGTGCCTCAGCAGGAAATGTACCCTTTTAGCTACTAAAGAGTGAGAAAAAGTGAGCAGTATTAAGACCTCGTCATCATGTGCTCAGGGGAAACCCATTATGCCCTGTCAGAAGTGGCAGGGGCGGAATGGGAGGAAGGTGGTGTTTGAATTGCAACTCTCAGCAAATGCAGGAAGACAGATGCTAATGTAAGTGATAGGAACAAAATTAAACCAAAAAAAATTCCAAAATCATTGGAGAGAAAGTGGTTTGGCAAATAAATGCAATATCTTTTGTTTAGCTCTATAAACTAACCTCTGCCTTTTCCCTAATGAATAGCAGCCCTGGACACCTGTGTAAAATGGGGGTGATTATCATTGAGTGCAAATGATGGAAAATGAAGTGGAAAGGAAAGCAGGGAATTGAGAAGGCACAAAGATGGGCAGGAATCCAGAGTAAGAGATTCTGTCCCATGACTGTCCAAGTATTGCCCCAAAATCAAGCAGTACAATATACAATTTCCAAGCTCAAATGGATATCCATATTATTACAAAAAAGTTGGCTTTCCAACTATTTTCAATTAGGTTTAATTAAGAGGGGAAAGGGTTTAATTAAGAGGGGAAAAATAGAGTATGAGAGGAAGCTTGCCGGAACATAAAAAATGACTGCAAAAGCTTCTATAGATATGTGAAGAGAAAAAGATTAGTGAATACAAACATAGGTCCCTTGCAGTCGGATTTGGGTGAATTTATAATGGGGAACAAAGAAATGCCAGACCAATTGAACAAGTACTTTGGTTCTGTCTTCACAAAGGAAGACACAAGTAACTTTCCGGATGTACTAAGGATCCGAAGGTCTAGTGAGAAGGAGGAACTGAAGGATATCCTCATTAGGCGAGAAATTGTGTTAGGGAAATTGACGGGATTGAAGGCCGATAAATCCCCAGGGCCTGAGAATCTACATCCCAGAGTACTTAAGGAAGTGGCCCTAGAAATAGTGGATGCATTGGTGATAATTTTCCAACAGTCTATCGACTCTGGATCAGTTCCTATGGACTGGAGGGTTGCTAATATAACACCACTTTTTCAAAGGAGGGAGAGAGAAAACAGGTAATTATAGACCAGTTAGCCTGACATCAGTAGTGGAGAAAATGTTGGAATCAATCATTAAGGATGAAATAGCAGCGCATTTGGAAAGCAGTGATAGGATTGGTCCAAGTCAGCATGGATTTATGAAGGGGAAATCATGCTTGACAAATCTTCTGGAATTTTTTGAGGATGTAACTAGTAGAATGGACAGGGGAGAAGCAGTGGATGTGGTGTATTTGGACTTTCAAAAGGCTTTTGACAAGGTCCCACACAAGAGATTGGTGTGCAAAATCAAAGCACATGGTATTGGGGGTAATGTACTGACGTGGATAGAGAACTGGTTGGCAGACAGGAAGCAGAGAGTCGGGATTAACGGGTCCTTTTCAGAATGGCAGGCAGTGATTAGTGGAGTGCCGCAGGGCTCAGTGCTGGGACCCCAGCTCTTTACAATATATATTAATGATTTAGATGAAGGAATTGAGTGTAATATCTCCAAGTTTGCAGATGACACTAAACTGGGTGGCAATGTGAGCTGTGAGGAGGACACTAAGAGGCTGCAGGGTGATTTGGACAGGTTAGGCGAGTGGGCAAATACATGGCAGATGCAGTATAATGTGGATAAATGTGAGGTTATCCACTTTGGGGGCAAAAATACGAAGGCAGAATATTATCTGAATGGCGGCAGATTAGGAAAAGGGGAGGTGCAGCGAGACCTGGGTGTCATGGTTCATCAGTCATTGAAGGTTGGCATGCAGGTAAAGCAGGCGGTAAAGAAGGCAAATGGTATGTTGGCCTTCATAGCAAGGGAATTTGAGTATAGGAGCAGGGAAGTCTTACTGCAGTTGTACAGGGCCTTGGTGAGGCCCCACTTGGAATATTGTGTTCAGTTTTGGTCTCCTAATCTGAGGAAGGATGTTCTTGCTATTGAGGGAATGCAGCGAAGGTTCACCAGACTGATTCCCGGGATGGCAGGACTGACATATGAGGAGAGAATGGATCAACTGGGCCTGTATACACTGGAGTTAAGAAGGATGAGAGGGGATCTCATAGAAACATATAAAATTCTGACGGGACTGGACAGGTTAGATACAGAAAGAATGTTCCCGATGTTGGGGAAGTCCAGAACTAGGGGACACAGTCTAAGGATAAGAGGTAAGCCATTTAAGATTGAGATGAGGAGAAACTTCTTCACTCAGAGAGTTGTTAACCTGTGGTATTCCCTACCGCAGAGAGTTGTTGATGCCAGTTCATTGGATATATTCAAGAGGGAGTTAGATATGGCCATTATGGCTAAAGGGATCAAGGGGTATGGAGAGAAAGCAGGAACGGGGTACTGAAGGAATGATCAGCCATGATCTTATTGAATGGTGGTGCAGGCTCGAAGGGCCGGATGGCCTACTCCTGCACCTATTTTCTATGTTTCTATGTTTCTATGTTTACTTTATACTCTGCTTCAAAACTGTTTTTTCCCCAATATATTTCCCTATTTTTGTCTTAGAAAAACTACCAAAACAATTTTTTAAAATTATTATTCCTATTTAAGATGACAGCTGTGAGCTACAGTAAATGTAACGAACATGGGGGCTAAATTCAGTAGTCCCTAAAATGGGCGTGAGATCGCGATGCGTGATTAACCAGCGCCCATTACTTCTGATGCTGGCAGCAAGCAAATTTTGCGCTTCCTGCTAATTTAAATGATTGCAGTATAGAGGAAGTGCTAAATGTGCTGCTAAGTGACTGAACACCTCAGCAGGGGGCCCCAAGTTTGTGCGAGGCTACCACCACTTAAAGCTAGCCTGCAATACTTAACACCTGCCTGCACCTCTTAGGAGGAGGTGCCTTCTGGCTGGAGCAGGAGCTGGAAGATGCTGGGGAAGAGAGTCTGACCTGCAAGAGCACTGACTAATGGCACAACAGGGGAGAAAGCTTGCTCCAAGGTACTCAGATGCTGCACTGGAGGCCTTGGTGGAGGAGGTGTACAGGAGGAGAGAGTCTTCTATCCACATGGGGACCAGGAGTGCCTCCAGAAAAACTGCAAAGGCAGTGGGAGCAGGTATCCATGGCGGTCAATGACAGGTCAAGCCCCGAGCACCTGGATGCAGTGTCGCAAAAAGTTCAATTACCTCACACGAGTGATCAAGATCAGTGAATTCATCTTCAAATGCCATATCCCAACAACTGCTCCACTAGCCTCACACTACTGCTCAATGCACCATAACCCCGTCACTCACTTACCAACAATCTCTATCAAACAGGACTCATGCCTCACATTCATAGCTTCACCACACCCTCACACTCAACACTGCTGCAAGCCTCACACTCACATCTCATAGCTTGCACACACAGCCAGCTATTCAACTATGACACCCATATCACCCAAACAGATTGCACCACACTCACTGAAACTCTACCCTCTCTCTTGCAGGACAGGTTGGCACATAACCGGAGACAGCATGAGCTAACCGGCAGAGCACAGGCTCGCCTGCATGACCTTACCCCGATGAAAGAGATGGTGATCACCAGCATTAAAGCGACTATTGCTGAGGACGTGGCCAATGGTGGGGCTGAATCAACTGAAGGTGACAGTATCCTCATACCTAATCCTCTTTCTCACATTCCACTTCCCCCTCATCCCACAATGGTTTTGATTTAAAAGTTGCAGATGGTGTAAGCATGCACCTTTTACCTTCCTCCATTCCCGCACCTCAACCCTACTCTTGTGCCTTTCTCCTTTCAGTTACACAAGAATTGCAACCTGGCCAGGCATTGGTGGCAGAGCAACAGCTGTGAAAGGAAGAAGGCAGTGATGAAGATACAGCACCATCACTCAATTTCACGCTGGCAGCCACCAGCTCAGATATTAAAACTCCATGTACTTTAGAGGATAGTTTAGATGAGGGATCTGCAAATGGTGAAACATTGGGCACAGGTAGCCTGCAGCCAGGATAGGGGGCAAGGGTAACGCCAGTGCCAGATCCTTGGAGGGCGAGGGCGCACATGAGTTTTGGTGCAGAGGACTCAGATGAGCACTTCGATGGGGCAGACTAAAAAGAAGGTCGATGGGTATGCACAATGAAATGCTTGGTGTATTGGCAGGTCTGCCAGAAAGCCTGCGTGCACTGTCAAGGAGCATAGAGGCGTCCAGCACCAACTTGTCACAGGGCATTGCGCGGAGCGTTGAGCCCATCCTTTCCAGCATGCAAGGGATGGACAGATCGATTAACACACTTGTGGATCCAACCATGATGCAGCATCTGATGGCCGATGTCTCAGCTTCCATTGCAGCACAAGCAGAAACCACCCAACGTCTGGGTGCTGCAGTGGAAGCTCAGGCTTCTGTCATGAAGCTCAGCTTGCTGTCATGCAAGCTCAGACTGTTGCCATCGTGGCTGTGCTTACCAGTATTCAAAGGGGCTTGCATGGTATCACAGTAGTCCAGCAATATATCCTCCAATAGATTACTAGGATTAGTGGGAGTGGCTCAGTGGAGCACAAACCTGCAGTCCTCTCTCAGGATGACAGCATTTGTTCTTCCATCCCTGCCACTTGACCAGTGCCATTGCTGTTGCCAATCAGCCAGCCAGCCCAGACTGTCACCCATGCTGAGATGGTGCAGTTCGAAGCCAGGCCTTCTAGGCCCAGAGCTGCTCAAGGTTGTCCTCCAAAGCCATCTGCAGTCAACAGCTTTCCACCAGCCATGCTGCAGCCTCTGGGGTATCTCTGCATCGGAGCATTAGGACATGCAAAGGATAACAGAAGACAGGCCCTAAAGGAATACACAAGGGTGATTAGTTTACAGTTGTATGCAATCTGGATTTCATTAATAATTGTAAGAGCAAGATTAATTATCAAAGATGTTATCTGGCTATTATGTAGGCCCTGAGCTGGCTAAACAGAAGGTATGCTTAAAACTGCACGTACGGATAGAGCCACAAGATGACCACTTGTTGAAGGTATGCTTAAAACTGCACGTACACAAGATGACCACTCATTGACGTCGGGCTCAAGGGAGCAATATAATGCAAGACGAGTGACACTTGGAAGGAGGGAACAAATGGGTATTTGATCATGCGTTGGTACAACCAATCACGTCACTGTTAAGGTCTGTCCATGCGCTAAAGCCTATATAATTAAGGTGCAATTTGAGCAGCTCGTTGGAGATCCTTTCTCAGGGGCTGAGAAGTGAGATGCTCCCCCTTCACGTGTAGGAATTAAAGTCATTGAAACTTATCCAAGATGTCCGTCTATTGAATCCGGGCTTGTTAAGAGAGGAGAAGGGCGATTCTCCCCATCAACTGGTGTAATCGGCAGGATACGGACTCGCTAACCCGAAAATGATGTGGCAGCTGTTGGGGTGAGTACGTTTTAAATACCACCTACAAGTTAGAGCTGTTACACTGTTTGTGGGAAAGGAGGAAATCTGTAGAAAGAACAAATAAATGAGCCACGGCGAGGACGGAGACCAAGGAATAAGTATGACTTGGGGTATGAGTAGGCTCTAACGCGGTCAACCGGGGCGCGGTACTAACGAAAAAATATCGGCCAGGAGATCCGACGGAAGTACAAGAGTGGCCCACTAAGGGAAAGGTATCCCCTTAGCAGTTTTGGAAAATGCTAGCAGATAAAAACATGAAACTAATCGAGGGAATGAAGAAAAAGGGATGGCAACCAGACGACCCACCGGAGAGGCAGGCAAAGTGGTGGGAGTGCCAGCCAAGAAATAAAGGGGACTGGGCTGATATGGTAGTATTAGTCTGCTATCAGGAACAAAATAAAGATAGAAAGAAAGGATCAGATAATACAGGAAAGATGTGATTGCACTGGAAAGGGTGCAGAGGAGATTTACAAGAATTTTGCCTGGACTGGAGCATTTTGGCTGTGCAGAAAGATTCGAGATGTTGGGTTTCTTTACTTTGGAACAGAGGAGGCCTGAGGGGAGACTTTATTGAGGTGTATACAATTAGGTAGGGCCTAGATAGAGTGATAGGAAGGTCCTGTTTCCTTTGGCGGAGAGGTCAACAACCAGAGAGCATAGTTTAAAGTAATTGAAGGGAGGTTTAGATATGATAGGAATCAGAAATTGAAAATTGATTTAAGGAATAATGGATAAACAGTTATGATTGAATCAAAAGGAAAAAAGGGAAGATCATGTTTCTTTCTTACTATTCTCGTGTTTTCCTTTGATGTTTCAGTAAAGTTTTAGGAAAACATGTGCGATTGTTCCTTTGTTTGGCTGTGGCTCCTCCCCCTTTTCCAAGTGGCATTGGGAAGTTTAATATTGGAGTTACTGAGGTTAATTAACCTATTAAAAATCAGACTTTTATTACGGCCATGATCAAATTCTGATGATGTAAATTTTTTGTAAGTCTTTAGTTCCGGACATAAGGCATTTCACATTAATAATTGGTATGGTTTTAAAAAAAATTCTGACCAATGTGTAACTGGGGAGAAAAGGATGAAATACTATTATGTGTAAAGATGTTTTTCTGAATGTTTATTTTGAGAATAAAAACGTGGAGACTTTATAAAAGTAACATTCTTAACTGGAGAGTTTAAACTGAAAAAGGCTGCAGGCTGAAGTTGACATTGATTGATGGTGTCTGTGTTTGTCAGCTTTCAAAACAATGGAAGTTATCATCATAATAGGCAGTCCCCCGGAATCGAGGAAGACTTGCTTCCACTCTTAGCATGAATTCTTAGGTGGCTATACAGTTCAATACAAGAACCACAGTCTCTGTCACAGTCGGACAGATAGTCGTTGAGGGAAAGGGTGGGCAGGGAGCCTGGGGTTTGCCGCACGCTTCTTCCGCTGCCTGCGCTTGATTTCTGCATGCTCTCGGCGACGATACTCGAGGAGTTCAGCGCCCTCCCGAATGCACTTCCTCCACTTAGGACGGTCTATGGCCAAGGACTCCCAGTTGTCAGTGGGGATGTTGCATTTTATCAGGGAGGCTTTGAGGGTGTCCTTGTAACGTTTCCTCTGCCCGCCTTTGGCTCGTTTGCCGTGGACGAGTTCCAAGTAGAGCGCATGCTTTGGGAGTCCCATGTCTGGCATGTGGACAATGTGGCCTGCCCAGCGGAGCTGATCAAGTGTGGTCAGTGCTTCAATGCTGGGGATGTTGGCCTGGACGAGGACGCTAATGTTTGTGCGTGTCCTCCCAGGGGATTTGTAGGAAGTTAACTCTTTCACAGGCAGCTGTGAACTGTTTGAATATTGGAAATCTTCTTAATTTGAAGAGAATCACCAGAGATTCTGTTTCTTTTGTTTTAAGTAGGTGACCATCGGAAAAAAGCGATGTTGTTTAAAGGGGTTGGTGGATTATTCCTGAGGGGTCAGGAGGGCACATCACTGTAACCAACTACATCTGAGACTAAATCTCAGAAGTGGGATTCGTCCTCTCCAGGGGAATGAGGAAAAAGGGGTGCCTAATGGGATAGCCCCACCTAATCAGGTACAGTATGATCCAAAGGGAAGTGGACAGGACACGGGAGCTGGAAGAATCTCCTTGGGTCCCAGATTTGGAACTACCTCCTGTCCACAGACATACCTCGCAAACCCCGCCAATCTCACAAAGTAGTAAGAGGCATATCGTGAATGGTAAAAGTAGGGATGGATGAGGGTATAGGATAGGGGTACACTTACAGTGGCATGGTAATCATACCACTGTAACCGTCCATTATATCAAGGACGGGAGCGCGGTTGTACAAGCAGTAGAGTTTAAAAAAAGACTCATCCAAAGGCTCCTTCTCCAATGAATAAACAGATTTGTGGGAAAAGCGAATTGTTTGTCATAAACACATCCCAGGGGCCAACAAATGGGCTAATGGTAATCTCAACTCAGGTAATATTGTACCATGATGTGCATCACAAAATGGTACCTGTAATATTGAATCTTCAAACCCAGACCTATTGTTGAGTGTTAATTTTAAATACTCCACTACAATAGGTGTCACAAACAGGATCTCAATCGGGTGGTGGACACCGGCTGATGGAAGCCATGTCAAAGGCATGAGTACGTTTAAATTACCATGCACAGTTAGGACAAAGGGCAGAAATCTGTCTGGTGTCAGCTGCCTGAGAGATCCGAATCTGCAGGTCTGGCTGAGACTTCAAGTAGTCAGTGGAAGATCCCAGGTGAAACAATTGGGATTGTATATATAAAGTGTGTCTGTGTAACGATGCGATTGATAATTGATAAGGTTGCAAGTAACGGTCTCACTCGTGAGGAATAAGTAAGGGACGTATCGCTGACAACCAATAGGTTGCAAGTATTAGTCTCATTCAGGGCGAGTAAGTAAGGGACGTACCGCTGACAACCTATAGCCATGGGAAGTGAGAAACTCGAGAGGGGACCAGGGATCCCTGACATGGTACCGAGCAGACAAAAATCTGAGACTAATTGAAATAATGATTAAACAAAATTAGAAACCAGACGACCCACCCGCTGAACAAAGAAAATGGTGGGAGTCGGAAAAGAAACAAAAAGAGGAGAAAGCCCTTGTTGTAGTCACTCGCGCGTATTATGAATTAAGTAAATGGACTAGACTATTGACTGAGAAAGTGATGAAATAAACTGACAGTAGATGTGATGACGACAGCATCCATTAGGACACGTAAAAAGGAACAACTGCCAGCAGTCCCCATCAATTAGTAACAGTGAGGGGCGGGGGTAGAACACCCAAAGTCTGTTATAACTGCAACAGACTGACAAATGTGGTGGAAATGTAGAGAGAGAGAGGCTCTTTGTAATGCAAGAAATGAGGGGTCGAAGTTAGTTGCTATGGTGACCATTTAAAAAAAAAGCAGGAAGCAATTCTAAAAGGAAAAGGAGATGTTTAGTGGGAATCCAAACCATGAAGTGTAGGCATATAGCAGCAAAAATTGCTAAAACCTACAGAGGCAGCAGATTATGGTGCAGATTATAAAACAAACATTAAATGGTACGATACTGAAAATTGTAGAGGAACAAAGGGACCTTGGAGTATAGGTCCACAAACCCCTGAAGCTAGCAGGCTAGGTAGATAAGGTGATTAAGAAGGCATATGGAATACTTGCCTTTATTAGTCGAGGTATGGAATGCAGGAGCAGAGATGCCATGCTTGAACCGTAGAAAACTCTAGTTGGGTCACCACATTACAGGAAAGGGATGGATAGATATGTTGCCCCGGATTTTATTGAAGTTAAGGGCAACCCCAAACTGGACCACCGGACTCACGCCTTTCGAACTAATGGCAGGAAGGGCAATGACATTACCTGAAGTTCTAGTGACATGGAGTGATGATGTCGGACCCTACCGGGACCAAGTAAGGAGATTTGTGATGGAATTATGAAAACAATTACACGATCTGAAGGCACATGCCAGGGATCAGCAAGTGATCAAGGACTTGGAAACTGGCACCAAGTAACAAAAGGCTCAGCTACCACAGGTTAGGAGCAAGCTAATGGTAAAAATAAACCCTGAAAAGCCAGGATTCTCACCAAAATGGACAGGCCCTCACCAGGTAATAATGGTAAGCATGTGTGGCGATGGGCGGAACCGGACGGTGGAGACATTGGACACAGTTAAAACGTTATGTGTAACATGAGACTCTAACTGACCGGTGACGACTGGGTTTGGGGTGCATCTCAAGATAGAGTCTTTGAGAAAGCTAAGAATCTGCTCTGTTCAAACAAGTTGCTGGTACATTATGATCCGTGTAAGCGTCTTGTATTGACCTGTGATGCTTCATCATATGATTGTGTCCTCCAACAAGCAAATGAGTTGGGTAAGCTACAACCTGTTGCATATGCTTCGAGAGATATGTCAAAGGCGGAAAGAGCTTATAGCATGGTAGAAAAAGAAGTATTAGCCTGTGTGTATGGGGTCAAAAAGATACATCAGTACCTGTTTGGTCTTCGTTTTGAACTGGAAACCCGAGTCCGAGTAGGAGGAATACTGGGTAACCCCATCTTATACCACGACCCAGCAGTAAGTTGCCCAGACGCCTATCAAGGAAATATTTCCACTACAAACTCAATCTTTTCCGGAAAATGCCAAAGGGGGCTACTTGAAGTGGAATGAACAAGTCTGGATAAGGGACACTCATGGCAGAACCAATCATGGACATGCATGAATAGCTCGGACCAAGGAAATCCACACAAGTATGTGTGGGTAAGATGTAACGTCATCAGAGAGGCAAAGGGGACTACCCCCATACCCATCAGGGAATCACAATGCGGTAATGGTTCCTTATGGGGAATGTTCATGTGTAAGATAGAGATCCCAACCACCACAAAAGCCCCAACCACAACGAACCAGAACCCCCAGGATGCCTAAACATGACACAGGGGGCAAGCGGAGGATTAGTAATAAAAAGAAAGACAAAATCCACTTTACGCCAAAGGGTAATTACGGTATTATTAAACCTAATGGATATAACTATCCCACTGTTTTGCGGTAAGAAAACTATAAGCTTATATAAAAACCTAACCCTAAGAACCCTTGAGGGGCCCGAATCCAAGACTATGAAATTCAGCGTAAAAAAGCCGAAGAAAAACAGGAAAGGCGGGAGGAGAAAGAGGGGAATATTAGAAATGGTGGGTGCAGGATACACGGCAGGCATTGCGACAGTTAATAAAATAGATCTTCAAACAATGGACGAGCAGGTCATCACCCTCACACAGACCTTAAAAGGACTGCTGGAAAGGGGAGATGATAATGAGAGAATGCAGGCCCAGCTAGGGGATGGGGCGGAATGGGAACTGCTACAGGTTGCCCATACATTGCGGGACCATGCAAAAACGATAAATTTGGTAAACCAGGCTGGACAAACTATGAGTAAAAGAATGGCAGCCGAGATAGTTTGTGCAGGATATGGGGCTTAGATGCTCAATGCGGTAGAACATTAACCTAGGACAACTCCAGAATGGGGAAGTGCCCGATTGGATAAGCAATGATGTATTTGCTGAATGGACATTGGGCAAGAATGATAGCCAAGCCTGTGAGGTCCGGAGGAATAGCCATGCCTGGGTCCCTAAGAACAGATGTGTAACCGGGCATCATAATGTAATAGGGTTTGTATTATCAATACCACAATACGATGTGACAAAGGGAAACACATTGTACCAAGTAAGCAATATAGGAGAAATATGGAATCAGAGCCGTGTGCGGTATCACAAATTGTACCAGTACGTAATTAAAAAGGGAAACAATACCAAAGGTGTCTATATTAAAGATTGCTATAAGAATAATCAAATTGTTTTATGCCGAGAGCACCCAGACCTCGATAACAACGACTGTGGATATGGCCGAACATAAGGATGTGTGTTGAGTGTCACACCGCTGACATTGGACTCCGAAATGACCGCAGCCTCACAAGGAAAGGGAGGATGGTGAGTGAGCACTACAGCGGTCAACATGACCGTGGGGGGAGTTACCCACTGCCCTATCACGACCACCGACTTCTCTTTTGCGCTAAAAGAAGTCATCAATATTCAGCGATATATCATATATGCGGACTTGAAAGGAGAGTCCATCAATGGGACGGAAGTGGACACTATCAAAGCAGGGTATAAAGGTTTCGAGGAACCACAGGGACGACATATACCCAGACTTAGTGAAGAACAAACTACTTTGGAACAGGACATCCATGAATAACGGCAGAAGTACATCATCCTGATGAAGAAGATCGACAAACTCCAGAAGGACACTAAAGAAATGTTGGCAAGCCAACCCTGGTATGCCAGGCTTTGGAACTTTGGATTAAACGTGCAGGTGCACCCCTGGATAAGAATAATATCCCATGTATTAGTGATTGTACAATGTGTGGTTTTAATGGTATTGTTGATTGAATTATATTGGAGATGTAAATGACAGGTGAGAAAAGCCATAGCTCAGGCTCCCATAGAAGAAACTAAACCTTTATTATCTAAGGAAAAATATGTAAAACAGGTAAATGGTGTGTAAAGGGAAAGAGATATGAGAAGCCATCTGAAAGTAAGGGCTTGGCCACCCAGACGAACAGATTAAGCTGACAATATCACTTGCACTTTGGATGAAATAATGAGGGGACGGCACATTGGCCTATCTTGGGGTATATAGCCAAGGGCCAAAAGGGGGGATTGCAAGAGCAAGATTGATTATCAAATATGTTATCTGGCTATTATGTAGGCCCTGAGCTGGCTAAACAGAAGGTATGCTTAAAACTGCACGTACGCATAGAGCCACAAGATGACCACTTGTTGAAGGTATGCTTAAAACTGCACGTACGCAAAATGACCACTCGTTGACCTCGGGCTCAAGGGAGCAATATAATATAAGGCGAGTGACACTTGGAAGGAGGGAATAAATGGGTATTTGATCATGTGTTGGTACAACCAATCACGTCACTGTTAAGGTCTGTCCATGCGGTAAACCCTATATAATTAAGGTGTACTTTGAACAGCTCGTTGGAGATCCTTTCTCAGGGGCTGAGAAGTGAGATGCTCCCCCTTCACGTGTAGGAATTAAAGTCATTGAAACTTATCCAAGATGTCCGTCTGTTGAATCCGGGCTTGTTAAGAGAGGAGAAGGGCGATTCTCCCCATCAATAGGTTTTGTTTGGAATGTTTATTTTGTGTTGGCTTTTATTTTTGTATTGTGGCCAAGTGGACGCTGTGGTGATCAGTGACAGAGAGAAGGTAAGGTATGGGACTGTTGGTGAATGTGGAATTGGGGTTGCGGTTACTGGTATTGCAGCTGGATGGGTCAGTCACGGACAGCCTGGTCAGAAAAGGACTGTCTGAGTTGCCTCCTCCCTTCGTCTTCCTCTTCCTCCTCCTCCTCAGTGGTCATCGAATGGCTGGTGGCAAGGGCTGTACCCTCATGATGGTGAGGTTGTGAAGCATACAGCAGACCACCATGAATCGCGACACCCATTCTACCAAATACTGCATGGCTCCTCCAGAGTGGTCCAAGCAGTGGAAGCGTTGCTTCAGCATGCCAATGGTCTGCTCAATGACATTTCGTGTGGCAGCATGGCTTTTGTTGTATGAATGCTGCCCACGCGTGCATGGATTGTGCACCGGAATCATGAGCCAGCTGGTCAGTGGATAGCCCTTGTTGCCCAGTAGCCATTCTCTGGTTTTTCATGGTGGTCTAATGCAGATGGCACAATGGATTGCTGCAGAATGAAGGCATCATGACAGGAAACCAAGCACTGACCTGCATGATGTGCTGAGTGTGGTCGCACATCAGCTAGACTTTGAGGGAATGCAATCCCATTCGGTTACGGTACAGCTCAGAGTTTACATGCGGCATTCGCAAAGTGACTTGCATGCAGTCAATGCACCCTGCACCAGGGGGAATCCTGAAATCCTGCAAAGCCATGTACATGCTCCGCCTGCTGACTTCTGGCCAGAGAGAAGGAAATGTAGCTAGCTTTCTTGGAATACAGAGCCACAGTTACCTCCTTTATATAACAGTGCACAGCAGACTGGGAGATGTTGCAAATATCTCCTGCTCCAGCCTGGAAGGAGCCTAAAGCATAAAAGTTCATGGCCACCGTGACCTTCATAGCCACTGGCAAAGTGGTCCTTGCCCTGCTCTGAGGTTGCTGTTGTGGCTGCAGCAGGTGGCAGATATCAATGAGGACATCCTTGGAGTGGTGTTCCTCATTGAGGTTCAGCTCAGAGCATTGCTCCTTGAACACCCTGGGTGGATATGGCCTTTTGTTAAGAGCCCTTTGCCCTCTCACTTTCTGCAGTTTGCCCTGCTCTGTGTGCCTCTGCTCATTTTCCCTGCCAAGCTGTAGGCCAAGTGGAATGTCTACCACTGCACCCATGTCTGGGAGCAAGTGGTCTGTGCAGAATCCTTGAAGTCAGGACAAAATCCTTCAGCAAGTGTCACACCACTCCATGTAGACTTTACAACTTTCAAGAGCTGTACAAATCTTGAAACACTGCGACAAACTCAGCAAGAGCCAGCAGAAATCAACCAGCAAGTAATCTGCAAGTAGTTGATGATCCCTTTAAATAGTGCTGGTGAGGGTTCTTCCTGCTGTACCCAGCCAAATTCTGATGAAGGGTCATCAACCTGAAACATTAACTTTGTTTCTCTCCACAGATGCTGCTTGAACCACTGAGATTTCCAGCATTTTCTGTTTTTATCATTGAATCATAGAATGGTTACAGCACAGAAGGAGGTCATTCGGCCCGTTGTGTCCGTGTTGGCTCTCTGCCTTCCCCGTAGCACTGCAATTTTTTTTCCCCTTCAGGTACTTATCCAATTCCCTTTTAAAAGTCATGATTGAATCTGCCTCCACCACCCTTTCAGGCAGTGCATTCCAGATCATAACCACTTGCTGGTTAAAAAAATGTTTCCTCATGTCGCCTTTGGTTCTTCTGCCAATCACCTTAAATCTGTGTCCTCTGGTTATCGACCCTTCTGCCAATGGGAACAATTTCTCTCTATCTATTCTGTCTAGATCCCTCATGATTTTGATTCTATCAAATCTCCTCACAACTTTCTCTGCTCTAAGGAGAACAAAGCCAGCTTCTCCAGTCGATCCACATAGCTGAAATCCCTCATCCCTGGAACCATTCTTGTAAATCTTTTCTGCACAATCTCTAAGACCTTCACATCCCTCCTAAAGTGCAGTACCCAGAATTGGATACAATACTCCAGTTTTTACTTCCTTGCTTTTGTATTCGATGCCAAACATCAGTGTCTCCCTGACAACGGAGGCAGCTCGAGCCTTGAGCTATTGCAGGTCCCATCAAGAGGACAAAGTGAGAAATAAAAAGTAATCAAATTATGACATCACAAGGATGGAGGACAGTGATTGGTTCTTCCATATTAATTGAATCATTAGACAGGGAATGAATCTAAGAGAAAGCTCATAACTGATTTAATTTGATTCAATTGCTGATTTTCTAATTTTAAGTTAATTTATAATTATGGTATATATTATTTAATTTTGTTTAATTATAATTAATCTTTATTATACTGATTTTACTATTGTATGCTCCTTATTGTATTATTTACAATGTAATTTGAATTTATTTTTTTTCAAGTTTTTTCGCCTGTGTCTATCTGTGTGTGCATTTTGGCTGCCGCTTTGGACCCGAGCCTTTAACCTCTTTTTACACTTCCTTCTCATGCTTTTTCTCTCTTTCCCTCAATGGTGAATATCTAACGTGTTGTAAAATTGTTGTGAAGCACCTTGGGATGTTTTACTATCTTAAAGGCGCTATAGAAATAAAAATTATTATTACTATTATTTATAAATCCCAGGATCCTGTCTGCTTTTTTGCATGCTTTCTCAACCTTCGCTTCAACGATTTGTGCACATATATCCCCTGGTCTCTCTGTTCCTGCATCCCCTTTAGAATTGCACCTCTTATTGCCTCTCCTCATTCTTCCTTCCAAAATGTATCATTTCTCACTTTTCTGCATGAATTTTCATCTGCCTCGTGTCCACCCATTTCACCAGCTTGTCTCTATCCTCTTCGAGTCTATCCCTATCATCCTCACTGTTCACTATACTAAGTTTTGTGTCATGTGCAAATTTTGAAATTGTGCCCTGTACACCCAAGTCCAAGTCATTAATATATATCAAGAAAAGTAGTGATCCTAGTGACCCCTGGGAACACTATTGTATACTTTCCTGCAGTTAGAAAAATAACTGTTCATCACTACTCTCTGCTTCCTGTCATTTAGCCACTTTCATATCCATGCTGCCACTGTCCCTTTTATTCATAGGGCTTCAACTTTGCTGCTAAGCCTATTATGTGCTACTTGATCAAATGTCTTTTGGAAATCCATGTACGCCATATCAACCGTATTGCCCTCATCAACCCTCTCTGTTACCTCATCAAAAAACTCAAACAGTTTAGTTAAACAAATCCATGCTGGCTTTCCTTAATTAATTCACACTTGTCCAAGTGACTGCTAATTTTGCCCTGATTATTGTTTCTAATAGCTTCCCCACTACCGAGTTAAACTGACAGGCCTGTAGTTGCTGGGTTTATCCTTACACCCTTTTTTGATCAAGGGTGTAACTATTGCTGTGCAAGCTTAAGAGAAAGCGTTAGCTGGAGCTTTGAACTCCAAAATGACAATGCTGGTGTCAAATCAGCATTGCATGGTGATTGACGTCACTATCTGCCGACTCTGCATACTTCTGAAGCACGGTCCCTGCACCCAGTGCCAGACTAAGGCTGTGAGGGGCCTAAGGCTGTGAGGGGCCTATTTATGTACTATATATTGCATACAATTCATAAAATCATCAACAAATATGATTGTATATTTATCCAAATTCAACAACTAACAAAACTCAAAGCTATGTACATTAAAAAATAGCATACAATTCAAACAGAAAATGGTTTCTTCCTGGCTTTAAGCTGTGATATCAAACAAAAAATACTCTGAATACATATTTTCAAACAAAGATGAGTAAGTTCCTGGCCTTGACTGTGGCAAACTATTAAAACACCCCAGCAAAACAGCATACAGTTCAAGTAGAGATTGTTTTCTTCCTTGCAAAAATTGCGATAGCAAACAAAACATTTTCTGAATACGTCCCTTCAAACAAAGACTGGTTACTTCCTGGCCTTAGCTGTGGCAAAGTTATGAATAATATCATCAAAATGTAAAGACCTGACAATTTCACTCTCAATGCTCAAAAGAGACAAAGCAGCGAGATGCTCCTGATTCACGGTGGATCGTAAGACATTTTTTATCCTTTTAAGAGAGGGGAATGTTCTCCACTACAATTAATGACCATTAATGACAAATACAGCCATAATGCAGTTTCTACATTTGGGAAACATTCCATCACATTGGATTCAATGATTACACGGTACATCCAAATAGAGCTAATCTCATCTTCTTTTCTTTCTACATTTGAGAAGGTTGAAAATTCAACAAATTGGAGAAATTCTTCAGTAAAATCTATTGGGAGATCATCTGGATAGTTCTGACATAATCATCTGATACCTTCACTGAATGGGGAGCTTGACATATGTGAACAATTTGCCAGGACAAAAAGGTCTTGTCAATATCGGCATCATCATCATCATAGGCAGTCTCATGGAATCGAGGAAGACTTGCTTCCACTCTTAACATGAGTTCTTTGGTGACTGTACAGTCCAATACGAGAACCACAGTCTCTGTCACAGGTGGGGCAGATAGTCGTTGAGGGAAGGGGTGGCTGGTTTTCCGCACGCTTCTTCCGCTGCCTGCACTTGATTTCTGCATGCTCTCGAGGTGCTCAGCGCCCTCCCGGATGCACTTCCTCCACTTAGGGCAGTCTTTGGCCAGGGTCTCCCGGGTGTCAGTGGGGATGTTGTACTTTATCATGGAGGCTTTGAGGGTGTCTTGTTAACGTTTCCGCTGCCCACCTTTGGCTTGTTTGCCATGAAGGAGTTCTGAGTAGAGCGCTTGCTTTGGGAGTCTCGTGTTGACGGCACAAATCATTACAAATGGGTATGATTTGGTGGCCATTACAGAAACGTGGTTGCAGGGTGGCCAAGACTGGGAATTAAACATACAGGTGTATCTGACAATTCGGAAGGATAGACAAGAAGGGAAAGGAGGTGGGGTAGCTCTGTTAATAAAGGATGATATCAGGGCAGTTGTGAGAGACGATATTGGCTCTAATGAACAAAATGTTGAATCATTGTGAGTGGAGATTAGAGATAGTAAGGGGAAAAAGTCACTGGTGGGCGTAGTTTACAGGCCCCCAAATAATAACTTTACGGTGGAGCGGGCAATAATCAAGGGAATAATGGAGGCATGTGAAAAAGGAACGGCAGTAATCATGGGGGATTTTAACCTACATATCGATTGGTCAAATCAAATCGCACGGGGTAGCCTTGAGGAGGAATTCATAGAATGCATACGGGATTGTTTCTTAGAACAGTATGTTACAGAACCTACAAGGGAGCAAGCTATCTTAGATCTGGTCCTCTGTAATGAGACAGGAATAATAAACGATCTCCTAGTCAAAGATCCTCTCGGAATGAGTGATTATGGTTGAATTTGTAATACAGATTGAGGGTGAGGAAGTAGTGTCTCAAACGAGCGTACTATGCTGAAACAAAGGGGACTACAGTGGGATGAGGGCAGAGTTAGCTAAAGTAGACTGGAAACACAGACTAAACGGGGGCACAATTGAGGAACAGTGGAGGACTTTTAAGGAGCTCTTTCATAGTGCTCAACAAAAATATATTCCAGTGAAAAAGAAGGGCGGTAAGAGAAGAGATAACCAGCCGTGGATAACCAAGGAAATAAAGGAGAGTATCAAATTAAAAACTAATGCGTATAAGGTGGCCAAGGTTAGTGGGAAACTAGAAGATTGGGAAAATTTTAAATGACAGCAAAGAATGAATAAGAAAGCAATAAAGAAAGGAAAGATAGATTACAAAAGTAAACTTGCGCCAAACATAAAAACAGATAGTAAAAGCTTTTACAGATATATAAAACGGAGAAGAGTGACTAAAGTAAATGTTGGTCCCTTAGAAGATGAGAAGGGGGATTTAATAATGGGAAATGTGGAAATGGCTGAGACCTTAAACAATTATTTTGCTTCGGTCTTCACAGTGAAAGGCACAAAAACCATGCCAAAAATTGCTGGTCACAGGAATGTGGGAAGGGAAGACCTTGAGACAATCACTATCACTAGGGGGGTAGTGCTGGACAGGCTAATGGGACTCAAGGTAGACAAGTCCCCTGGTCCTGATGAAATGCATCCCAGGGTATTAAAAGAGATGGCGGAAGTTATAGCAGATACATTCGTTATAATGTCCTAAAATTCTCTGGACTCTGGGGCGATACCAGTGGATTGGAAAGCAGCTAATGTAACGCCTCTGTTTAAAAAAGGGGGCAGACAAAAGGCAGGTAACTATAGGCCGGTTAGTTTAACATCTGTAGTGGGGAAAATGCTTGAAACTATCATTAAGGAAGAAATAGCGGGATATCTAGATAGGAATAGTGCAATGAAGCAGACGCAGCATGGATTCATGAAGCGGAAATCATGTTTAACTAATTTACTGGAATTCTTTGAGGATATAACGAGCATGGTGGATAGAGGTGTACCGATGGATGTGGTGTACTTAGATTTCCAAAAGGCATTCGATAAGGTGCCACACAAAAGGTTACTGCAGGAGATAAAGGTACGCGGAGTCAGAGGAAATGTATTAGCATGGATCGAGAATTGGCTGGCTAACAGAAAGCAGAGAGTCGGGATAAATAGGTCCTTTTCGGGTTGGAAATCGGTGGTTAGTGGTGTGCCACAGGGATCGGTGCTGGGACCACAACTGTTTACAATATACATAGATGACCTGGAAGAGGGGACAGAGTGTCGTGTAACAAAATTTGCAGATGACACAAAGATTAGTGGGAAAGCGGGTTGTGTAGAGGACACAGAGAAGCTGCAATGAGATTTAGATAGGTTAAGCGAATGGGCTAAGGTTTGGCAGAAGGAATACAATGTCGGAAAGTGTGAGGTCATCCACCTTGGGAAAAAAAACAGTAAAAGGGAATATTATTTGAATGGGGAGAAATTACAACATGCTGCGGTGCAGAGGGACCTGGGGGTCCTTGTGCATGAATCCCAAAAAGTTAGTTTGCAGTTGCAGCAGGTAATCAGGAAGGCGAATGGAATGTTGGCATTCATTGTGAGAGGGATGGAGTACAAAAGCAGGAAGGTCCTGCTGCAACCGTATAGGGTATTGGTGAGGCCGCACCTGGAGTACTGCGTGCAGTTTTGGTCACCTTACTTAAGGAAGGATATACTAGCTTTGGAGGGAGTACAGAGACGATTCACTAGGCTGATTCCGGAGATGAGGGGGTTACCTTATGATGATAAATTGAGTAGACTGGGTCTTTACTTGTTGGAGTTCAGAAGGATGAGGGGTGAACTTATAGAAACATTTAAAATAATGAAAGGGATAGACAAGATAGAGGCAGAGAGGTTGTTTCCACTGGTCGGGGAGACTAGAACTAGGGGGCACAGCCTCAAAATACGGGGGAGCCAATTTAAAACCAAGTTGAGAAGGAATTTCTTCTCCCAGAGGGTTGTGAATCTGTGGAATTCTCTGCCCAGGGAAGCAGTTGAGGCTAGCTCATTGAATGTATTCAAATCACAGATAAATAGATTTTTAACCAATGAGGGAATTAAGGGTTATGGGGAGCGGGCGGGTAAGTGGAGCTGAGTCCACGGCCAGATCAGCCATGATCTTGTTGAATTGCGGAGCAGGCTCGAGGGGCTAGATGGCCTACTCCTGTTCCTAATTCTTATGTTCTTATGTTCTTATGTCTGGCATGCGAACAATGTGGCCTGCCCAGCAAAGCTGATCAAGTGTGGTCAGTGCTTCAATGCTGGGGATGTTGGCCTGTTCGAGGACGCTAATGTTGGTGCATCTGTCCTCCCAGGGGATTTGTAGGATTTTGTGGAGGCATCGTTGGTGGTATTTTTCCAGCGACTTGAGGTGTGTACTGTACATGGTCCATGTTTCTGAGCTATACAGGAGGGCAGGTATTACTACCAGCCCTGTACACTATGAGCTTGGTGGCAGTTTTGAGGGCCTGGTCTTCAAACACTCTTTTCCTCAGGTGGCCGAAGGCCGCACTGGCACACTGCAGGCGGTGTTGGATCTCATCGTCAATACCTGCTCTTGTTGATAGGAGTTTCCCGAGATATGGGAAATGGTCCATGTTGTTTAGGGCCGCGCTGTGGTTCTTGATGACTGGGGGGCAGTGCTGTGCGGTAAGGACAGGCTGGTGGAGGACCTTTGTCTTGCTGATGTTTAGCGTAAGGCCCATGCTTTCGTATGCCTCAGTAAATACGTCGACTATGTCCTGGAGTCAGCCTCTGTATGTGTGCAGACGCAGGCGTCGCCCGCGTACCTGTAGCTCGACGACAGTGGTTGGTGTGGTCTTGGACTTGGCCTGGAGACGGCGAAGTTTGAACAGGTTCCCACTGGTTCTGTAGTTTAGTTCCACTCCAGCGGGAAGCTTGTCGACTGTGAGGTGGAGCATGGCAGCGAGGAAGATTGAGAAGAGGGTTTGGGCGATGACGCAGCTCTGTTTGACCCTGGTCTGGACGCGGATTGGATCTGTAATGGATCCATTGGTGTGGATCACGGCCTGCATGTTATCGTGGAGCAGGCAGAGGATGGTGATGAACTTTTGGGGGCATCCAAAACGGAGGAGGACGCTCCATAGACCCTCGCAGTTGACGATGTCAAAGGTCGCAGAAGGCCATGTATAAGGGCTGGTGGTGTTCACTGTATTTTTCCTGTAGTTGTCATGTTGCAAAAATCATGTCCGTTGGGATGAAATCCGCACTGTGACTCTGGGAGGAGCTCCTCGGCCACAGGGAGAAGATGGTTGAGGAGGACTCTAGTGACGACTTTCCCATTAGCTGATAACAGGGAGATTCCTCTGTAGTTGCCGCAGTTGGACTTGTCCCCTTTTTTAAGGATAGTCATGATCACTGCATCACTGAGATCTCCCGGCATGCTCTCCTCCCTCCAAATGAGAGAGATGAGGTCATGTATTCACACCAGTACTGCCTCTCCGCCATACTTCATAGGCCTTGATTTGATATTCTAATAATTGTGAGGAATGTGTTAACTCTGAAGGCTTCCTTGTCGCTGAATGTGTGAAGTTGCATCATCACATGTCTTTTGTCTTTTGCACCGTTTGGCTGATTTATACTCCTGGTTCACTGTCCTTGCAACCCCGTGAGCCTCGTACTCATCAAAACTGTCCCGCATTTGTTGAAAAACAGTTCCAAGACTCCTCAGTAAGTTCACAGCAGTGGAAAGGTCAATTTGGGCACTTTGCAAACTTAGACTGCATCTGTTGAATGGTTGAGGTATATCACTCCAGACTTCATACAAAATGCCACTCTCCAAGTTCTGCATTGCATCACTCAGTATCTTTGCCTCTTTTCTTTTTGTTGGCTTTTGAGATTCATTGTCTTTAATTCTCTCTCGGGACTCGAGGATGTTGCAATATCCCAGAATGAGTGCCTTTACAGCTTCAGCATTGGTACTCAACCCTGTCCCCGAGAGTGATTTGGGCACTGGACATCCCTGTGACTCTGTAAGAATCTTCCAACGGCTGGTTGACACAGCGAAATAAATTACATAATTCCTGGACAAATCAAAAAAATGAAACTGCTCCAACGCAATAACTCACAGCAGATTGACCAACAAGATTTAGTGAGTGTGCTGCACATGGTATGCAATCAACCAAAGTGTTGTGCTCTTTTATCTTTGCCTGCATTCCTGAATATTTACCACTCATATTGGAGGCATTATTGTAGCTTTGGCAACGACAAAGACTGAAGTCAATACCATTTTCGGTGAGAAAGTCAAGTAGGTATGAGGCAAGTTTCTCCCCCGTGTGGCTAGCGATGCTCATGAAGGTCATGAAACATTCCACTGGTCCACTGGGTACAAGAGCAGACATTGATGACGAGATTCAACACCGCCTCCAGTGCACCAGTGCAGCCTTCGGCCGCCTGAGGAAAAGAATTTTTGAAAACCAAGTCCTCAAAACTGCCACCAAGCTCATGGTGTACAGGGCTGCAGTAATACCTGCCCTCCTGTGTGACTCAGAGACATGAACCATGTACAGTAGACACCTCAAGTCACTGGAAAAATACCACCAACGATGTCTCTGCAAGATCCTACAAATCCCCTGGGAAGACAGATGCACCAACATTAGCATCCTCGACCAGGCCAACATCCCCAGCATTGAAGCACTGACCACACTTGATCAGCTCTGCTGGGCAGGCCACACTGTTCGCATGCCTGACACAAGCGCTCTACTTGGAACTCATTCACAGCAAACGAGCCAAATGTGGGCAGAGGAAATGTTACAAGGACACCCTCAAAGCCTCCCTGATAAAGTGCAGAATCCCCACTCACACCTGGGAGTCCTTGGCCAAAGACCGCCCTAAGTGGAGGAAGTGCATCCGGGAGGGCGCTGAGCACCTCTAGTATCATCGCCGAGAGCATGCAGAAATCAAGCGCAGGCAGCGGAAGGAGCGTTAGGCAAACCAGTCCAACTCACCCCTTCTCTCAATGACTATCTGTCCCATCTGTGACAGAGACTGTAGTTCTCGTATTTGACGGTTCAGCCACGTAAGAACTCTTTTTAAGTGTGGAAGCAAGACCTCCTCGATTCCGAGGGACTGCCTATGATGATGATGATGACCACATAACGCAAGATGACTGAGAGCTGATCTGTGTGTGACACACTTGGTGTTGAGTCTTCAGACACTGAAAAGTACGCTCCATCCTTGATCTCATCAACAATTACTGATAGGGTCTTCTTTATCAGCAGTGCAGTGAGTTCATCAGAAAGTGTCTTTGATAAATATGATGTATGGCCTTTTCCACGATTTCTGTGCTCATTGATGTGCTGAGCCAAGAAAGGGTCAAATCTAGCAATCAGTTCCAGAATGCCAAGATAGCTGCCATTGTGTTTTGATCCAATACTAATATGGCAGGGGGTTGGGAACCTATGCAGGCAGACAGAGGGAAGTAGAATGGGGGCAGAAGCAAAAGATAGAAAGAAGAAAAGTAAAAGTTGAGGGCAGAGAAACCTAAAGCAAAAAGCAAAATGGGTCACATTACAGCAAAATTCTAAAGGGACAAAGTGTGTTAAAAAGACAAGCCTGAAGGCTCTGTGCCTCAATGCGAGGAGTATTCGGAATAAGGTGGACGAATTAGCTGCGCAGATAGCAATTATGATGTAATTGGCATCACGGAGACATGGCTGCAGGGTGACCAAGGCTGGGAACTCTATATCCAGGGGTATTCAACATTTAGGAAGGATAGACAGAAAGTAAAAGGAGGTGGGGTGGCATTACTGGTTAAAGAGGAAATTAAAGCAATTGTAAGGAAGGACATTAGCTTGGATGATGTGGAATCGGTATGGGTGGAGCTGCGGAATACCAAAGGGCAGAAAACTCCAGTGGGAGTTGTGTAAGACCATGAAACAGTAGTAGTGAGGTTGGGGACAGCATCAAACAAGAAATTAGGGATGCTTGCGATAAAGGTACAGCAGTTATCATGGGCGACTTTAATCTATATATTGACTGGGATAACCAAACTGGTAGCAATGCGGTGGAGGAGGATTTCCTGGAGTATATTAGGGATGGTTTTCTAGATGAATATGTCAAGGAACCAACTAGAGGGCTGGCCATCCTAGGCTGGGTGATGTGTAATGAGAAAGGGCTAATTAGCAATCTTGTTGTGCGAGGCCCCTTGGGGAAGAGTGACCATAATATGATAGAATTCTTTATTAAGATGGAGAGCGATACAGTTAATTCAGAGACTAGGGTCCTGAACTTAAGGAAAGGTAACTTCGATGGTATGAGATGTGAATTGGCTAGAATAGACTGGCGACTGATACTTAAAGGGTTGATGGTGGATAGGCAATGGCAAACATTTAAAGATCACATGGATGAACTTCAACAATTGTACATCCCTGTCTGGAGTAAAAATAACACGGGGAAGGTGGCTCAACCATGGCTAACAAGGGAAATTAAGGATAGTGTTAAATCCAAGGAAGAGGCATATAAATTGGCCAGAAAAAGCAGCAAACCAGAGGACTGAGAATGTTATAATACAGCAGAGGAGGACAAAAGGTTTAATTAGAAGGGGGAAAATAGAGTATGAGAGGAAGCTTGCTGGGAACATAAAAACTGACTGCAAAAGTTTCTATAGATATGTGAAGCGAAAAAGATTAGTGAAAACAAACATAGGTCCCTTGCAGTCAGATTCAGGTGAATTTATAATGGGGAACAAAGAAATGGCAGACCAGTTAAACAAATACTTTGGTTCTGCCTTCATGAAGGAAGACACAAATAACCTTCCGGAAATACTAGGGGACCGAGGATCTAGTGAGAAGGAGAAACTGAAGGAAATCCTTATTAGGTGGGAAATTGTGTTAGGGAAATTGATGGGATTGAAGGCCGATAAATCCCCGGGGCCTGATGGTCTGCATCCCAGAGTACTTAAGGAAGTAGCCCTAGAAATAGTGGATGCATTGGTGATCATTTTCCAACAGTCTATCGACCATGGATCAGTTCCTTTGGACTGGAGGGTAGCTAATGTAACACCACTTTTTAAGAAAGGAGGGAGAGAGAAAACGGGTAATTATAGACCGGTTAGCCTGACATCGGTAGTGGGGAAAATGTTGGAATTGATCACTAAGGATGAAATAGTAGTGCATTTGGAGAGCAGTGATAGGATTGGTCCAAGTCAGCATGGATTTATGAAAGAGGAATCTTACTTGACAAATCTTCTGGAATTTTTTGAGGATGTAACTGGTAGAGTGGACAAGGGAGAACCAGTGGATGTGGTGTATTTGACTTTCAAAAGGCTTTTGACAAGGTCCCACACAAGAGATTGGTGTGCAAAGTTAAAGCACATGGTATTGGGGGTAGTGTACTGATGTGGATAGAGAGCTGGTTAGCAGACAGGAAGCAGAGAGTCAGGATAAACGGGTCCTTTTCAGAATGGCAGGCAGTGACTAGTTGGGTACAGCAGGGCTTAGTGCTGGGACCCCAGTTATTTACAATATACATTAATGATTTGGATGAAGGAATTGAGTGTAATATCTCCAAGTATGCAGATGAAACTAAGCTGAGTGGCGGTGTGAGCTGTGAGGCGGACGCTAAAAGGCTGCAGGGTGACTTGGACAGGTTAGGTGAGTGGGCAAATGCATGGCAGATGCAGTATAATGTGGATAAATGAAAGGTTATCCACTTTGGTGGCAAAAACACGAAGGCAGAATATTATATGAATGGCGGCAGATTAGGAAAAGGGGAGATGCCACGAGACCTGGGTGTCATGGTACATCAGTCATTAAAAGTTGGCATGCAGGTACAGCAGGCGGTGAAGAAGGCAAGTGGTATGTTGGCCTTCATAGCTAGGGGATTTGAGTATAGGAGCAGGAAGGTCTTACTGCAGTTGTACAGGGACTTAGTGAGGCCTCACCTGGAATATTGTGTTCAGTTTTGGTCTCCTAATCTGAGGAAGGACGTTCTTGCTATTGAGGGAGTGCAGCGAAGGTTCACCAGACTGATTCCCAGGATGGCAGGACTGACATATGAGGAGAGACTGGATCGACTGGGCCTGTATTCACTGGAGTTTAGAAGAATGAGCGGGGATCTCATAGAAACATATAAAATTCTGATGGGACCGGACAGGTTAGATGCAGGAAGAATGTTCTGGATATTGGGGAAGTCCAGATCCAGGGGACATAATCTAAGGATAAGGGTTAAACCATTTAGGACTGAGATGATGAGGAATTTCTTCACTCAGAGAGTTGTTAACCGGCGAAATTCCCTACCACAGAGAGTTGTTGATGCCAATTCATTGGATATATTCAAAAGGAAGTTAGATATGGCCCTTACGGCTAAAGGGATCAAGGGGTATGGAGAGAAAACAGGAAAGGGGTACTGAGATGAATGATCAGCCATGATCTTATTGAATGGAGGTGCAGGCTCGAAGGGCCGAATGGCCTAATCCTGCACCTATTTTCTATTTTTCTATATTTCTATGTTTCAATAATCTCATCTGAGCTATGGAATGGCAAACCACACTCAGCAAGTAACATATTGGTTTCAATTACGTGTCTCAGGACATTCTTTCAATAAAATCGAGCTGCCAAAAACTGTTTTTCCACTTGAGAATCAATTCTGCCGCTGACTTTCTTTCGGGCATAATATATACCGGTACCCACTGACAATGTATTCTGCTCACTCATTGCATGATTATCTATGTATGCAGTATTCTTCCAATCATTGAAGCCTTCACAAAACATGGCACATTTTTGCAAGCGACAATAAAAACAATGCACTTTTTTTGCAGAAGGTGAATAGATGAGCCTTTCTGGTTTGCCAGTCTGTTTGTTGGGCTTCACATATTCAGACATTGATTTGGTCAGCTAACGATTCTGTTTGGTGTACTCACGTTTTGTAACTGCAAAGTCAGAATCCAAGTTCTGTCATTCTTGTGGCCCCTTCTCAGTCCAATATTCAATGAGCTGATGTCCCACTTGCCTGGGTCATTAGAGAAGGATACTGTCTCATCTTCAAAGGATTGGGGTGAAACAACTGCATCTGCATGTTCATGTAGTGAAAATACATGAGGCAGGTCCTTTTCATCAGGTACAGCAGATTTACTTCTGTTGGTCGTCACTTCAATATCCTCATAGATTTAGTGTCAGCAATAAAAGTTAAGAGAGAGGGAGTTCCTTTCAGCACTGCTTCTTCTCTTTGTTGTCTTTGTTCGTCCTCCTTCAGTTTTTGACATCCCCCTTTCTTCGACATGCTGAATGATCATTACACTAGGCCCAACGTCTTAAAAACAATTTCAGAAAGAGATTAACCATTTGAAGGCAATTATAAGATTGAATGCAAACCTTACATACATATTGACAAGAATAAACTATAAAATATAAACACATACAAAAAAAGACTATAAAAAATGGTTTCTTTGGCACACATATATGAATAACCTAACAGTAAATAATATGTTGTCATTCTGATGACATTATGAGGACAAATACTGACAAGTTGATAAAATGAGGGGATGGCAAAGCCTAATCCTTACATAGTTACATGAACTGCAAAATTTAACATTTAGAAAGCCAGCATTGAGATTACTGTCTTGACTCAAAAACTACTTGACTTGAGAACACAGGTCAGAGTAACATAGAATATAGGAAAAAGAGAGCAGCTAAGGGTCACAGGGCTTATCGAAGCTGCCCTCCCCCAAAAATCAAATGCATAATTCCAATATAGTCCTTCAGACTTAATTTGGAATATTCCTGTTTTACCCTTAGTAGTTTCTCGTAGAATATCTAGGGGTATATATGAGGGATATCTAGGGGTATCTATGAGGACATACATACTCTGCTAAATACTTTTGACATTTGATTTTGACATCTACATTTCCACTTTCAAAGTTAAATGAAAATTCTTCATCCTTTCATAAGCATTCACAATGCTCAAACCTGATATTATTTATGCATTTATCCTATGAAAAGAGTACATAACAGTGGGCAGATACAGCAGGAGCGGAGGGATGTGATCGGGGCCCAGAAGAGGTATGAGTTCGGGGCGAGGGGCCCTGGGGAAGCATGGGCCAGCCCACACTGCGATATGTGTGTGCACTAGCTCTGTACAGCAGAGCAGGTCTCCAGTTGTCTTGGACAACCCTTGCCACTGGACCATGACCTTGCTTTGTCAAGCTCGTGTGGTGGCTGGGTACAACGGCCACCACACACTAAAAAAAATCCATGCACAGACATCTTCCATCCTTCAGGATATAGTTCAGGACCTGGTATATTAGGTCCTTCATTGAAACACCTGTGAACGCATCCTTTTTCGACATGGAAGAAAGTCAACCTCTTTTCTAGGGACTGCCTATGAATGAATGAATGAGCATAAATAACTCTCTGGGTAAATATTTTTTGGATATTCATACATGTTTCAAGATTGTCACGGAATTTTATACACATTTTGAACCATAAGGACGCAATATTTTGCACCTCTGAATATATAATTATGCAGTTATACATGATATTGCTTAACCAACCTTGTGACAATGACTTAGGGTTAATGATATAAAAATTAGGGCCTAAAGTCGAGGAGCTGAAAAATATGAGGGCCTAAGGCCTAAGGCCTAAGACCTTATTAGCCTATGGGTTAATCCGGTCTTGTCTGTCTAGACCCCTCATGATTTTGAATGATATATCAGGCAGTTGCCTACTGAAAGTTAAGCATGAAGGGGCACATCAAATAAGAACTGTAATTTAACAAAAAATTAAAAAGAAAGACTTGGATTTACATAGCGCCTTTCATGACCACTGGACATCTCAAAGCGCTTTACAGCCAATGAAGTACTTTTGGCGAGTAGTCACGGTTGTAATGCAGGAAACGCGACAGCCAATTTGCGCTCAGCAAGCTCTCACAAACAACAACGTGATAATGACCAGATAATCTGTTTTTTTGTTATGTTGATTGAGGGATAAATATTGCCCAGGACACCATGGATAACTCCCCTGTTCTTCTTCGAATTAGTGCCAAGGGATCGTTTACGTCCACTTGAGAGAGCAGACGTGATCTCGGTTTCACGTCTCATCCGAAAGACGGCACATCCGACAGTGCAGTCGTCCCTCAGAACTGCACTTGAGTGTCAGCCTAGATTAAAGGAAACTGAACAAATTAAATTAGAATACTATTTCTTGGAGTGATGCACTCCAGTCCCACTGGTCACTGAATGCTGCGAGCGTACTGGTAGACACCGCGTGCACCATCTTCAGGGATACATGGGCGCGAGCGCAGCCACGGAAGTGAGGCAGACAATTGGGCTGAATGACCCCTTCGACTGCTGATGGACACTTTGGCCAGGCCCAGGAGCAGTCCCGTGAGGAGGTCTTCCGACCTGCCCGCCCCCTGCCCCGCCCCCCCCAATCCCTGCACTGGGTGCCCAAAGATTAGGAACGTGGGACTGAAGTGCCACCATAAATCGAGGAGCAGCCCCTTCAAGTACTTCAATTAAATATTGGGAAGCCTGAAGCCATTGTCTTTGGTTCCCACCACAATCTCCATTCCCCAAGCCACCGAATCCATCTCTCTCCGACAATTATCTGAGGCTGAACTAGACTGTTCGCAATCCTGGTGTCATATTTGATCCTGAAATGAGCTTCCGACCACATTTCCATGCCATCACTAAGACCGCCTGTTTCCATCTCCCGCCAGAACATTGCTCGACTCCATTCCTGCCTCAGCTCATCCGTTGCTGAAACCCTCATCCATGCCTTGTTACCTCTAAACTTGGCTATTCCAACACACTTCTGGCTGGCCTCACACATTCTAATCTCTGGAAACTAGAGGTGATCCAAAACTCGGCTGCCCATGTTTTAACTCGCGACAAGTCTCGTTCACCCCCATCACCACTGTGCTCGTTGACCTATATTGGCTCCCAGTTAAGCACGCCTCGATTTTAAAATTCTCATCTTTATTTTCAAATACTTGCATGGTCTCACCCTTTCCTATCTCTGTAACCTGCTCCAGCCACACAACCCTATGAGATATCTACGCTCCCCTAATTCTAGCCTCTTGAGCATCCCCAATTCTAATCGCTGCAGCATTGATGGCCGTGCCTGCGCCCTAAGCCCTGGAATTCCCTCGCTAAACCTCCCTACCTCTCTATCCTCCTTTAAGATGCTCCTTAAAACCTGCCTCTTTGAACAAGCTTTCGGTCATCTGCCCTAATATCTTCTTTTGTAGTTTGATGTCAAATTTTCTTTTATAACGCTCCTGTGAAGCGCCTTGAGACATTTTACTACATTAAAGGCGCTATATAAATACAAGTTATTGTTGTGATGTAAGCAAGTGGTCTGAGTGATTGCTTGGATGTGGGGAATGAAGCTGAGCTCCAAGCCAAGAAAGAAAGTCTTGCATTTATATAGCGCCTTTCATGACCTCAGGACATCCCAAAGCACTTTAGAGTCAGTTAAGTGTTTTTTTAAATGTAGTCACTGCATAATATAAGAAGTGAGCCATGGTTACATAGAATAGTACAGCAGAGAAGGAGGCCATTTAGCCCATCGAGTCTGTGCCAGTTCTTTCGAAGAGCGATCCAGTTAGTCCCAATCTCCCCACTTTTTCCCCTTAGCCCTGCAACTTTTTCCCTTTCAACTATTTATCCAGTTTCCCCTTTGAAGGCTACGATTGACTCTGTATCCACCACCCTATCAGGCAGCGCATTCCAAATCCTAACCACTCATTGTGAAAAAGTTTTCCCTCATGTCGTCACCTCTAGTTCTTTTGCCGATCACGTTAAATCTGTGTCCTCTGGTTCCTAACCCTTCAGCCATTGGAAACAGTTTCTCTTCATTTATTCCATCTAAATCCTTCATAATTTTAAACACCTCTATCAACGAGTTCCCAGTTTTGTTACAGCTCAAGCCAACTACTGATCAAGACTATCATCATGTCATCATCATAGGAATGCCCTCTAAATCCAGGAAGGCTTGTTTCCACTCTAAAAGAGAGTTCTCAGGTGACTGTACAGTCCAATACGGGAATTACAGTCTCTCTCACAGGTGGGATAGACAGTGGTTGAAGGAAAGGGTGGGTGGGGAGTCTGGTTTGCTGCATGCTCCTTCCACTGTCTGCGCTTGGTTTCAGCATGCTCTCGACGATGAGACTCGAGGTGCTCAATGCCCTCCTGGATGCTCTTCCTCCACTTAGGGCAGTCTTTGGCCAGGGATTCCCAGATGCCGGTGGAGATGTTGCTCTTTATCAAGGAGGCTTTGAGGGTGTCCTTGAAAAGTTTCCTCTGCCCACCTGGAGCTTGCCTGTTGTGTAGGAGTTCCGAGTAGAGTGTTTGCTTTGGGAGTCTCGTGTCGGGCATGCGGACGATGTGGCCTGCCCAATGGAGCTGGTCGAGTGTGGCCAGTGCTTCGATGCTGGGGATGTTGCCCTGAGCGAGAACACTAACGTTGGTGCTTCTTTCCTTCCAGTAGATTTGCAGGATCTTGCAGAGGCAGCGCTGGTGGTATTTCTCCAGCGCTTTGAAGTGTCTACTGTATATGGTCCACGTCTCTGAGTCATATAGGAGGGTGGGTATCATGACTGCCCTGTAGACCATAAGCTTGATGCCAGATTTGAGGTCTGGTCTTCAGCACTCTCTTCCTCAGGCAACCGAAGGCTGCGCTGGCACACTGGAGGCAGTGTTGAACCTCGTCATTGATGTCTGCCCTTGCTAATAGTAAGCTCCCGAGGTATAGAAAATGGTCCACATTGTCCAAGGTCGTGCCGTGGATTTTGATGCCTGGGGGGTAGTGCTGTGTGGTGGGGCCAGGTTGGTGGAGGACCTTTGTCTTATGGATGTTCAGTGTGAGGCAAGCGTTGTCTGCGTACTGTAGTTTGATGACAGAGGATGGGACAACCTTGGATCTAGCCTGGAGGTGATGAAGGTCAGCTCAAGAACAACAAGGTATCAGGAGCAGATGGAATCCTCACTGAGGCACTAAAGTATGGCGGAGAAGCAGTATTGGCATGAATGCATGACCTCATCTCTCTTATCTGGAAGGGGGAGAGCATGCTGGGAGATCTCAGAGATGTCATAATCGTAACCATGTTCAAAAAAGAGGACAAGTCCGACTGCGGCAACTACAGAGAAATCATCATGTGCCTCCGTTTTAACTTGTGCCGAGGAAGAGTCTGTCCATGTACCGCTTAGCGCTTTAATCATGTAACAGATGTGATAAAAACATAAGAAATAGGAGCAGGCACAGGCTATTTGGCCCCTCGAGTCTGCTCCGTCATTCAACAAGATCATGGTTGATCTGATCTTAGCCTCTGCTCCACTTCCCTGCCCGTTCCTCATAACCTTGACTCTCTTATCATTCAAAAATCTGTCTATCTCCACCTTAAATATATTCAATGAGCCAGTCTCCCCAGATCTCTGGGGTAGAGAATTCCAAAGATTCATAACCCTCTGAGAGAAGAAATTCCTCATCATTTCCGTTTTAAATGGGTGACCCCTTATTCTGTAAATATTTCCCCTAGTTCTAGATACCCCCATGAGGGGAAACATTCTCTCTGTATCTATCTTATCGAGCCCCCTCAGAATCTTATTTGTGTCAATAAGATCACCTCTCATTCTTCTAAACTCCAATGAGTATAGGCCCAACCTGCTCAACCTTTCTTCATTAGGGCAAAGCCATAAGATAACCATTGACAGGAACACAGATTTTGTTTTTTTTAAGGATCACCATGGAGATAGACTTGAACTCCAATTCTACGGAAATAGGTGGCCTTGGAAGACCAGAGCGATGTATACGGAAGAGGTTAAAGTGCTTTAACCTACTGGTAACGAAACAAATCTCCTGCTAAGTCTGGGCTAAGCCTGAGCTACTTTGTTGGAAGATTGCTGGAATCATAGCTGGATTGATATAGCTGTTTGCCAGAGCCAAAGAGGATGGCTACATTACTACACTTTAAGAAGTACTACATTGGTTGTAATTGTTTAAACTGAATTGAGTATTTTTTCTAAATATATAAATGTAGGGGAGAAGGTGTGGAACTGGGATTTGAGTAGGTAGTATTGTGTTCCTAACACAGATGAGGCTTCATACAGGGAGGTTAAAGTAACAGTGACCTCAATCTTTAATAAGACACTCCAGAGTGAGGAACAGGCCTTAAGGGCCGGCTTATATACAGTGCTTCCAAGGGATGTTGGGATCCCTTGGGACTTCAGGGGATGAGCTCCCTGATGGCAGAACATGGGAGTGCATGCTTTACAGATACACAACATCACTCCCCCACCCAAAGTCAAAGTGAAAACTATTTACAAGGTGAGGTGTTTGGGAGTCTTTCGTTCCCTGGTGGATCGCCTCGGTATAAATGTCTGTTCTGATGTGTTGGCTGTACCCTCGCTGTGCTAGCGTGTTGTTGGCCCTGCAGGGCTGCTGGGTGAGCCTGGTCTTGCCGGGCTGTTGGGCGTGATGGGTTCGATTTCCTGGTCCGGCGTGGTGTCGTTGATCCTTTGAGTGTGTGTTGTGGGCTCGAAAAAGGTGATGTCTGCTGTGGGTTGTTCAGGGCAGTCTGTGAACCGCAGCCTCATTTGGTCCAGGTGCTTTCTGCAAATATGTCCATTGTCTAGTTTGACTACAAACGCCCTATTTCCTTCTTTAGCTATCACCGTGCCCGCGATCCACTTGGGACCATGTCCATAGTTTAGTACATACACAGGGTCATTCAGATCAATTTCCTGTGACACAGTGGCACGACCATCGTTTACATTTTGTTGCTGCTGCCTGCTCTCTACCTGATCATGCAGGTTGGGGTGAACCAGCGAGAGTCTGGTTTTGAGTGTCCTTTTCAGGAGTAGCTCAGCCGGGGGCACCCCTGTGAGCGAGTGGGGTCTTGTGTGGTAGCTGAGCAGTACTCGGGACAGATGGGTTTGGAGTAAGCCTTCTGTGACTCATTTAAGGCTCTGTTTGATGGTTTGTACTGCCCGCTCTGCCTGCCCATTGGAGGCTGATTTAAACGGGGCCGAGGTGACATGTTTGATCCCATTACGGGTCATGAATTCTTTAAATTTGGCACTGGTGAAACATGGTCCGTTGTCACTGACCAGTATGTCAGGCAGGCCGTGGGTTGCAAACATGGCCCTCAGGCTTTCAATGGTGGCGGTGGCGGTGCTTCCCGACATTATTTCACATTCAATCCATTTTGAAAAAGCATCCACCACCACCAGGAACATTTTACCGAGAAACGGGCCCGCACAGTTGACATTGATCCTCGACCGTGGTCTGGAGGGCCAGGACCACAAACTTAGAGGTGCCTCTCTGGGCGTGTTGCTCAACTGAGCACACACGCTGCATTGCCGTACACAGGACTATAAGTCAGAGTTGATACCGGGCCACCACACGTGGGATCTGGCTAACGTTTTCATCATTACTATACCCGGGTGTATGCTGTGGAGATCCGAAATGAACGTCTCCCTGCCCTTTTTTGGTAGCACTATGCAGTTACCCCACAACAGGCAGTCTGCCTGAATGGACAGCTCGTCCTTTCACCGCTGGAACAGCTTGATTGGCTCTTGCATTTCAATGGGGATGCTGGCCCAGCTCCCATGCAGTACACAGTTTTTTACTAGGGACAGCCGAGGATCTTGGCTGGTTCAAGTCCTAATCTGGCGGGCCGTGACAGGTGATTTATCATTTTCAAACGGTTCCATGACCATCAACAAGTCTGCAGGCTGTGCCACCATCAACAAGTTTGCAGGTTGCGCCATTTCCACCCCCGTGGTGGGCAATGGTAGCCGACTGAGAGCACCTGCACAGTTCTCGGTGCCTGGCTTGTGGCGGTTGGTATGGTTATACACTGATAGCGCGAGTGCCCACCTTTGTATGCGGGCTGAGGCATTAATATTTCTCCCCATGTTTTCAGCGAACAGGGATGGGAGGGGCTTGTGATCGGTTTCCAGCTCAAATTTGAGGCCAAACAGGTACTGATGCATTTTCTTTATCCCGAACACACTTGCTAATGCCTCTTTCTCAATCATGCTGTAGGCCCTCTCGGCCTTAGACAAGCTCCTGGAAGCATAGGCGACAGGTTGCAACTTCCCCACAACATTAGCTTGTTGTAATACACACCCGACTCCGTACGACGATGCGTCACATGCTAGCACAAGTCTTTTACACGGGTTATACAATACAAGCAGCTTGTTGGAGCATAAAATGTTTCTGGCTTTCTCAAAAGCAATTACTTGTTTTTTTTCCCCATACCCAGTTCTTTGCACAATAACACATGTAGGGGCTCTAAGAGAGTGCTCAATCCCGGTAGGAAGTTACCAAAATAGTTGAGGAGTCCCAGGAACGACCGCAGCTCCATGACATTCTGTGGCCTGGGCGCATTCCTGATAGCCTCTGTCTTGGCGTCAGTGGGCCGAATGGCGTCCGTCGCGATCTTTCTCCCCAAAAACTCCACTTCTGTTGCCATGAAGATGCATTTCGACCTCTTTAGCTGCTGCCCTATGTGATCCAGTTTTGTAGGTGCTCGGCGGAGTCCCGACCCATGACCAATATGTCGTCCTGAAAGGCCACCGTGTGTGGTACGGACTTGAGTAGGCTCTCCATGTTTCTCTTGAAGATCACTGCAGCCGACCGAATTCCAAACGGGCATCTGTTGTAGATGAACAGTCCTTTGTGCGTGTTGATGCAGGTGAGGCCCTTCAAAGACTCCTCCAGCTCCTGTATCATGTAGGCCGAATTCAGGTCGAGCTTGGTGAACGTCTTGCCACCTGCCAGCATCGCAAATAGGTCGTCTGCCTTAGGTAGCGGGTATTGGTCCTGGAGAGGGAAAAGATTAATAGTTACTTTATAATCGCTGCAAATCCTGACCGTGCCATCACTTTTGAGTACTGGAACAATCAGGCTGGCCCACTAGCTGAATTCCATTGGGGAGATGATGCCCTCACATTGCAGCCTGTCCAGCTCAATTTCCACTCTCTCCCTCATCATGTGAGGTACCGCTCACGCCTTGTGGTGAATGGGTCGTGCCTCTTGGACCAAGTGGATCTGCACCTTCGCCCTGGAAAAGTTTCCAATGCCTGTCTCAAAAAGGGAAGGAAATTTGTTAAGAACCTGGGTACATGAGGCCTCATCGACATGTGATAGCGTCGGATGTCATCCCAGTTCCAGCGGATTTTGCCCAGCCAGCTCCTTCCAAGCAGTGTGGGGCCATCGCCCGGGACAATCCAGAGTGGCAGTTCGTTCACCATGCCCTCGTAGGTGACCTTGACCATGGCACTGCCCAGGACAGTGATAAGCTCTTTGGTGTACGTTCTCAGTTTCGTGTGGATGGGGCTCAGGGCTGGTCTGAATGCCTTGTTCCACCACAGTCTCTCAAACATCTTTTTACTCATGATGGATTGGCTAGCGCCAGTGTCCAATTCCATGGCTATGGGTAAGCCATTCAATTTTAGGTTTAGCATTATAGGTGGACATTTCATCGAAAATGTGTGCACCCTGTGTCCTTCAGCATCTGCCTCCTCTTTCTGAGGCTCGAAATTGCTTTGATCCACCATGGATCGATCTTCCTCTGCCACGTGGTGGTTAGCAGGTTTTGCAGAGCCTGCAGCTCGTTTGCAAGCTCGTTGGAGGAACCCCATTGTTCCACAGTTCTTGCAATTATACCCTTTGAAGCGGCATGAATAGTCTGAATGGGAGCCTCCACAACACCAACAAGGTGTGAATTGCCTTGCATTCATCCTTTGTTGGGGACTCTGAGTCATCTGGGTCACCTGAGGCCTGCTGGCAGTTGCAGACTCGTGGTTTCTGCCCTGTACATTTCTGCTCGCAAACACAGTTCCAGTTAATTTATGAACATTGCTCGCACTTGTGTGCTGAGAGATTTGTTTGGTGTTATCACTGGTGGACATAAACGCCTGTACTATCGCAATGGCCTTACTGAGGGTCGTTGTCTCTACAGTCAAAAGTTTTCGTAGGATGGTCTCGTGGCCAATGCCCAGTACAAAAAAGTCTCTGAGCATTTGCTCCAGGTAGCCATCAAACTCACAGTGTCCTGCAAGTTGCCTTAGCTCGGCGATATAGCTTGCCACTTCCTGACCTTCATATCACTGGCACATGTAGAACCGATACCTCGCCATCAGCACGCTCTCCCTTGGGTTAAGATGCTCCCGAACCAGTGTACACAGCTCCTCATACGACTTATCTGTGGGTTTCACCAGAGCCAGAAGATTCTTCATGAGGCTGTAGGGCGGTGCCTCGCAGATTGTGAGGAAGACCGCTCTCCTTTTTACAGCGCTTCCTTCTCCATCCAGCTCGTTGGCTACAAAGTACTGGTCTAGCCATTTGACATAGGCTTCCCAGTCCTCACCCTCTGAGAACTTCTCCAGGATGCCCACAGATTGCTGCATCTTTGCGTTAGATTCGTATTCTCGTCGCCAGTTATTGTGTTCCTAACACAGATGAGATTGCACACAGGGAGGTTAAAGTAACAGTGACCTCAGTCTTTAATAAGAGTGAGGAACAGGCCTTAGGGGCCGGCTTATATACAGTGCTCCCAAGGGATGCTGGGATCCCTTGGGACTTAAGGGGATGAGCCCCCTGGTGGTGGAACATGGGAGTGCATGCTTTACAGATACACAACAGGTAGCACCTCGCTAGCAGACACATGATGAGCCCATTTGTATTTATATATGTAAATTTTGTGATTCCAAATTCTGAAGAAACTATTAAAGAAAGACTTACATTTATATAGCGCCATTCACGACCACCAGATATCTCAAAGCACTTTACATCTTTTGGAGTGTAGTCACTCCAAAATGTGGGAAACGCGGCAGTCAATTTGCACACAGCATGCTCCCACAAACATCATTGTGATAATGACCAGATAAACTGTTTTTATTATGAGGGATTGATTGAGGGATTAATTTTGGCCAGGACACTGGGGATATCTCCACTGTTCTTCGAAATAGTGTCATGGGATCTTTTACATCTACTCTGAGAGAGCAGATGGGGCCTCGTTTTAGCGTCTCATCCGAAAGATAGCACCTCCAACAATGCAGCACTCCCTCAGCACTGCACTGTACTGTCAGCGTACATTTATGAGCTCAAGTCCTTGGAGTGGGACTTGAACCCACAACCTTCTGAGGCAGAGGCGAATGTGCTACCCACTAAGCCACAGCTGACATTACTACACTTTAATAAGTACTGCATTGATTGTAATCATTTAACACTAAATTGAGTAATTTTTCTAAATATATAAATGTAGCGAAGGTGTGGAATTGGGATTTGAGTTGGTAGCACCTCGCTAGCATCGACATGAATAGGCTGAATGGGAGCCACCACAACACCAACAAAGTGTGAATTGCCTTGCATTCATCCTTTGTTGGGGACTCTGAGTTGTCTGGGTCACCTGAGGCCTGCTGGCAGTTGCAGACTCGTGGTTTCTGCCCTGTACATTTCTGCTCGCAAACACAGTTCCAGTTAATTTATGAACATTGCTCGCACTTGTGTGCTGAGAGATTTGTTTGCTGTTATCACTGGTGGACATAAACGCCTGTACTATCGCAATGGCCTTACTGAGGGTCAGTGTCTCTACAGTCAAAAGTTTTCGTAGGATGGTCTCGTGGCCAATGCCCAGTACAAAAAAGTTATAGTTATACATGTAAATTTTATGATCCCATATTGGAATTTCTGAAGAAAGTAGAGAGGCATGCTGGTTTAAAAATCCATTAAAGTTGTATAATACACCAATGTAGCCATAGAAAGCATCAGAAAGTAGGCAATGTACATTTATGTTGTGGACATTAGTGAATAGGGAAGGTGTTGTGAATAAAACAGAAAAGCTGGGAATACTCAACAGGTCAGGCAGCATCTGTGGAGAGAGGAACAGAGTTAATGTTTCAGGTCGATGACCTTTCGTCAGAACTGGAAAAAGTTAGAGATGAAAGAGGTTTTAAGCAAGTGCAAGAGGCAGGGAAGGGCGGAGGTGGGGGGGTGGGGGAGGGTGGAGGGAGGAAAGAACAAAAGCGAAGGTCTGTGATAGGGTGGAAGGCAGAAGTGATTAAATGACAAAAGGGATGATAGTACAAAGCAAGAGGAGATGGTAATGGAACAAGTAAATAAACAAAAGATGGGCCGAGATGAGGTGTAAATGGGAATGGCTGAATCATCAACAGCGGCTGCCTTAAGCTGCCTGGGCCCTGAGCTCTGGAATTCTCTCCCTAAACCTCTCTACCTCTCCTTCCTCCTTTAAGCAGCTCCTTAAAACCTACGGGGCTGAAATTGATGGCCTTACCGCCGACTGCCGTCGAGATCCGCTGACATTTCTCCGGGTTCCGCCCTGTGCCAGTTTGCATTTGGGCTGGAACAGGTGGGAGGGGAGAACCGCCGGGAACCACCCGCTGGCGTCAGCGGATGGCCATGTGGCGCAAGTGACCTCCCGCCCGCTAAGATGCCAGATTGTTGTGGGCAGGAGTCGGTGGGAGTCGGCAGCAGAATGGGGAAGGACCGCTGCATGGAGGTCGGTCTATCCCCGATGGTAAGTATGAAGACCTGCAAAAAAAGGTTAGTGAACATTTAAAAAAAAATTCTTACAGCGACTTACCTGCATGGGGTCCCCTGAAGGTTTTCTGTTTTTTTTTTCTTCTTTGCATTTATTGTTCTGTTCAGCTCTTCGACCCTCCGTGGGCCCAACTCAATCCTTGGCGGCAATTGGGTGGCAAGAGCCTTTGACGCCGAGATTGAGAGCTCCTGCCCGCTGCCACCCAGATTGACGGCATAAGTCCCTCTTTTGCCACCAGGCGCCCTTTCAAGGACATTTTTGCCAAAACTCCCACCCAAAGTACCGTCAGGTATCTCGACGACCATCGGCAGTCCTTTGGGCGGCACTTGGGCAGCCCTTAGCCTTCACCAATTTTGGCCCCCACCTCTTTGACCAAGCTTTTGGTCATCTGGCGTAATTTCTTCTTATGATGCTGCGTGTATTTGTTTTTCCTTACAACACTCCTGTGAAGCAACTTGGGACATTGTACTACGTTAAAGTTGCTATATAAATACAAGTTGCTGTTGTTGCGATCCAAAAAATAGGGGCAGAGGTTATCATCTGAAATTGATGAATTTGATGGGTCCAGAAGGCTGTAAAGTGCAAGTGTTTTTTTTCTACAAGTAATCACTACTTTATTGATCATTTGATAACTCATTGAACTGGGTTTGCTTATGTTTCCTGTACAAGTGCAAGATGTTGGGATTGGTTCACACCTCAACTAATGGATCTGGAAACCAATTAATTTACAACATTATACCGTGTTTGACTAATTCATGACTAATTGACATGGAGACCATGTTACTTGTGCGGACTGATTATTTGCAACAGCTTTTCTGCGCAGGCGTGCCCTGGACTCGGCCCCGTCTGTCCCGCACATGCACAGACTCCTCGAGCCCGAAACCGGAAGTGGGGCGAGTATCGTGAGGAGCCCGTACTGCTGCCGACCATATTGCTTTGCTGATTTTGACATAAATCGAAAGCGTTTAAAGAAAATGGAAAAAAAACACCATTTTCTTTAATACCCTGTTACTTTTTCTCCCAGGTTTGCTCACAATGGCATCCATGAGATTAAATTCCTGGAGACACCAGGACATCCTGAAGAGTTGCAAACTACACACACAACTCATGCCTCTCAGTACATGGTTGGGTAAGGATGCCAGTCTTGTCTTGTCTTGTTTCCCCCACTCAATTCTTCACCCCCAACCCCTCCCCACTAGTATTCTTTTGTACCAATTCACAACCTTGTTGTTCAGTCAGACTTTGGAGGAGTTCCATGATGTGGCCTGGGACATTGAAAGTGCCACTGGTGCTTTAGTATCTGAATAAGCCAAATCCAGTTTTTACTAACTTGGGCATTTAGTTACAGGAACTTTGGGGATCAAATGATAGAATTCCATTCACTTATAATTCCATCCACTGTAACTATCAGAAGGGAATTGGGTAAATACTTGAAAAGGAAAAACTTGAAGGGCTATGGAGAAAGAGCAGGAGAGGGGGACTAATTGACTAATTATATAGCTCATTCAAAGAGCTGGCACAGGCACGATGGGCAGAATGGCCTCCTTCTGTGCTGTATGAACAAATGTGTGCAACATGTGGTGAGGGTGGGGGTCATTTCAGTTCTTTAAAAGGGAACTTGACAAGTTCCTGAGAGGATATTGCCAGTTACAGGGAGTTAGTGGCCTGATAGTCTTTGTCTACTGATAGTCTACTTGTATATTTGTATGTGCAGACTGGGGATTGACTTTAGGTCCTGCTTGGTGTGTGTTTCAGAGAGTTCACCCAATCAGTAGCTACGCCCAAGGGCAATCCCCAGTCTGTAAGATTTGGACATAAGAGACTTGTCCGTGACCACAACAAACTACAATGGGTACAGGTATATTGTTTATAAGCACAACAGATTTTCTTAAGTGGTTTACTTCCAGTACAAAGAAGTACTACTTAACAAGGCGATTGTCGACAGTCTGCGGAAGCCCACTGAGTGACTGCAGCGTGGCCTCTTGGTGTGTTCTGTTGACTGTTCTCTTCCAGTCTTCCTCTTTGTTTGCACTGCCTTCAGGGTTCAATAGCTGCTTCTCTTATACCCTTTTTTTCCACACACACATACATGACAGCTTGCAGCTGCCTGGATTTCAACTCTTTCTATTAATTTCTAGCTTTCAACCTTCAACACTTAATCTGGTATTTTGCAGAACTTCTATATAAATAATAGTTTGGTCTGTAGCTTTGGCGATAAGAAATGTGTTGCAGACCTGTGTTTTATTTCATGGCTAATTAATGTTCTGGCCTTGACCACCCTGGCTCTAACATAACAACGCTACTTCAGCAGCTACAATGGTTAACATAATATTAGCTCAATTTACCAACATGCTTTGCTTCACAGTTTTTACCTTGGTTAGCTAAGCTTACATGCATTTTAGTTACTTTTATCACATAATCGTTATTATTAAAACACTATCACAACATGCAGGTCATTTTTATCTTACACGTCTGCAATCCCCCATTGGAGAAATCATCACTTCCCCAATACTTCCCAAACATGTAGGAAATTCCTCGCCGACTCCATTCGGCGATTGAAACTAGTCCAGGAGATCGTTCCAGCCCTGATAAGTCCATGCATTTTAAGACAATTGCTTTTCTGCTTCCACTCTTAAACATTCACTCACTGCATCACCAACGTACCGTGGCTGCAGTGTGTACCATCTACAAGATGCACTGCAGCAACTCGCCAAGGCTTCTTTTAGGTTACAATGACTTATTTTGCTACAGCATGGCTGACCTGTATGTTAACTCCATTTACCGGCCTTAGAATCATAAAAATATATGGCACAGAAGTAGGCCATTTCGGCCCAATGTATCCACTCTGGCCAACAATGAGCTATCCATCCTAATCCCACTTACCATCTCCTGGTCCATAGCCCTGTAGGTTACGGCTCTTCAAGTGCAGATCCAAGTACTTCTTAAATGTGGTGAGGTTTTCTGCCTCTACCACCCTTTCAGGTAGTGAGTTCCAGATCCCCAATACCCTCTGGGTAAAAAGATTTCCCCTCATATCCTCTCTAAATCTCCTACCAATTACTTAAATTCTATGCCCACTGGTTGTTGACCTCTCTGCTAAGGGATATAGGTCCTTCTTATTCACTCTTTGTAGGCCCCTCATAATTTTATACACCTCAATAAAGTCTCCCCTCAGCCTCCTCTGTTCCAAAGAAAACAAACCCAGCCTAAAGCAATATTTTGCCTTGGTTCCACATTCCTTAATACTCTTGCCTAACAAAAATCTACCAATCTATTTTTGAAGTTTTCAGTTGCCCCCGGCCTCAATATACTTAAGGGAAGAGTGTTCCACATTTTCACTAGCCTTTGGGTGAAGAAGTGGTTCATGACATCATCCCTTACCAGGCTAGCTCTAATTTTAAGGTCATGACCCCTTGTTCTGGACTTCCTTGCAAATGAAAATTGTTTTTATCGATCTAACCTACCAACTCTTTGATCATCTTAAATGCCTTAATTATACCACCATTTAATAATCCAAACTCAAGAGAATACAGACCTGGTCTATGCAACCTGTCCTCATAATTCAACCCTGTGGAAGTCCACATAGATAATATCCATAGACACTTCCTTGTCCATGTTAGTGACCTCCTCGAAAAGATAATTAGATTAGTCAGACATGACTGACCCTTCACAAATCCATGCCGACTCTCACTGACTACCTGTGAGCCATGGTATGGGAGGTCCACCAATGATAAGTAGTTGTCCACATTTACAGAGCTGGCAGTGAGCACCAAATCAGGATCTGGGAGGAGCCGGTCAGCGAGGGTCAACAGTGAGGGAGCTGAGAGTGGAGCCCAGTATCCATCAGTAACCAGGCTCCAGGCCCAGAATAACTGTGAGCAATGCCATGGAATCTCCACCAATAATGATGAACTATTCTACCCATCTGTGCACCAACTTTACTGTATCTGTTAAACTGTTCCTGTTGCTCATTGCGACTTTGACCGATAATACAAGTTCTGGTTGAATCTGCCTCCACCACCACCACTTGCTGCATAAAAAAGTTTTCCTCATGTCGCCTTTGGTTCTTCTGCCAATCATCTTAAATCTGTGTCCTCTGGTTCTCGACCCTTCCATCATTGGAGATAGTTTCTCTCTATCTGCTCTGTCTACAGTGCCAGATTAAGGCTGTGAGGGGCCTGAGGGAAAGGCTTATATATGTACTATATATTGCATACAATTCATAAAATCATCAAACAAATATAATTATATATTTATCTAAATTTAACAACTATCAAAAATCAAAGCTATGTACATTAAAAAACAGCATACAATTCAAACAGAGAATGGTTTCTTCCTGGGTTTAAACTGTGATATCAAACAAAAAATTCTCTGAATACATATTTTCAAACAAAGACGAGTAAGTTCCTGGCCTTGACTGTGGCAAACAAATTACAAAAATCAAAACTATCTATATTGAAAAAAACAATAAAAACAGCATACAGTTCGAGCAGAGATTGGTTTCTTCTGTGCTTAAACTGCGATATCAAAAAAAAATTCTCTGAATACGTCTCTTCAAACAAAGATTGGTTACTTCCTGGCTTTAGCTGTGGCAAAGTTGTGAATAATATCATCAAAATGTAAAGACCTGACAATTTCACTCTCAATGCTCAAAAGAGACAAAGCAGCGAGATGCTCCTGATTCACGGTGGATCGTAAGATATTTTTTATCCTTTTGAGAAGAGAGAAAGAACATTCTCCACTACAATTAGTGACCATTAATGACAAATACAGCCGTAATGCAATTTCTACATTTGGAAAAAATTCCATCACATTGGATTCAATGATTACACGGTACAGCCAAATAGACTTACTCTCATCTTTTTTTTCTACATTTGAGAAGGTTGAAAATTCAACAAATTGGAGAAATTCTTTAGTAAAATCTATTGGGAGATCATCTGGATAGTTCTGACATAAGCGTCTGATACCTTCACTGATTTGATTGATTGACATATTATGTGAACAATTTGCCATGACATTAAAGGTCTTGTCAATATCGGCATAGGCCTTGATTCGATATTCTATTGCACTCTTCAGTTTGTCAATGATTGTGAGGAATGTATTAACTCTGAAGGCTTCCTTGTCGCTGAATATGTGTGAAGTTGTGTCATCACATGTCTTTTGTCTTTTGCGGCGTTTGGCTGATTTATACTCCTGGTTTGCTGTCCTTGCAACCCCGTGAGCCTCGTACTCATCAAAACTGTCCCGCATTTGTTGAAGAACAGTTCCAAGACTCCTCAGTAAGTTTACAGCAGTGGAAAGGTCAATTTGGGCACTTTGCAAACTTAGACTGCATGAATCATAGAATCTTAAAAGTTTACAGCACGGAAGGAGGCTGTTTCTGCCCATCGTGTCCATGCCAGCCAACAAGAGGCTATCCAGCCTAATCCCACTTTCTAGCTCTAGGTCTGTAACCCTGCAGATTACGGCACTTCAAGTGCACATCCAAATACTTTTAAAATGTGGTGAGGGTTTCTGCCTCCACCACCCTTTCAGGCAGTGAGTTCCAGACCCCCACAACCCTCTGCGTGAATAAATTTCCCCTCAAATCCCCGCTAAACCTTCTACCAATTACTTTAAATTTATTCCCACTGGTTATTGACCCCTCTGCTAAGGGAAATAGGCCCTTTCTATCCACTATATCTAGGCCCCTCATAATTTTATATACCTCAATGAAGTCTCCCCTCAGCTTCCTCTGTTCCAAGGAAAACAAACCCAGCCTATCCAATCTGTCCTCATAGGTAAGATTCTCCACTCCCAGCAACATCTTCGTAAATCTCCTCTGTACCCTCTCCAGTGCAATCACATCCTTCCTGTAATGCGATGAATAGAACTGCACGCAGTACTCCAGCTGTAGCCTAACCAGTGTTTTATACAGTTCAGGCATAAACCCCCTGCTCTTGTATTCTATGCCTTGGCTAATAAAGGCAAGCATTCTATATGCCTTCTTAACCACCTTATCTACCTGGCCAGCTACCTTTAGAGATCTGTGGACATGCACTTCAAGGTCCTTTTGTTCCTCTACACTTCTCAGTGTCCTACCATTTAATTTGAATTCACTTTCCTTATTAGCTCTCCCCAAATGCATTACCTCACACTTCTCCGGATTAAATTCCATTTGCCACTGTTCTGCCCACCTGACCAGTTCATTGATAACTTCCTGCAGTCTACAGCTTTCTTCTTCATTATCAACTTCTTCATTATCGACCACACAGCCGATTTTAGTATCATCTGCAAACTTCTTAATCATACCCCTATATTCAAGTCTAAATCATTGATGTATACCACAAAAAGCAAGGGACCGAGTACTGAACCCTGCGAAATCCCACTGGAGACATCTTTCCAGTCACAAAACCATTCATCAATCATTACCTTCTGTTTCCTGCCTCTGAGCCAACTTTGCCCTGGATCCCATGGGCTTTTACTTTCGGGACCAATCTGCCATCTGGGAACTGTTATGTCTCAAATAAAACAATGTGACTGAGTACTGTAGACTTGAGTAAGTGTGACCTTAGTCTCTTTATTCTGACTGCAGAGTGCTGGCACAGCATGGGAGGCCTGCTTATATGCAATGCTCCCAAGGGATGCTGGGATCCCTTGGGACTCCAACAGATGCACCCTCTGGTGGCGGTAGAATGCTGGTTACAAGGTGTTGCATACATAACAGGAGCTTTACAAAAGCTTTGCTAAAATCCATATATACTATATCATATGCACCGCCCTCATCAATCCTCCTGGTTACCTCCTCAAAAAATTTGAGCAAGTTCGTCGGACGCGACCTTCCCTTAACAAATCCGTGCTGACTGTCCCTGATTAATCCGTGTTTTTCTAAATGAAGATTTGTCCTGTCCTTTAGGATTTTTTTTCCAATAATTTTATATACCTCAATGAGGTCTCCCCTCAGCCTCCTCTGTTCCCAGGAAATCAAACCCAGCCTATCCAACCTGTCCTCATAGCTAAGATTCTCCACTCCCGGCAACATCTGTTGAATGGTTGAACTATATCACTCCAGACTTCACACAAAATACCACTCCAAAAGTTATGCATTGCATTACTCAGTATCTTTGCACCTTTTCTTGTTGTTGACTTTTGAGATTCATCAGGCCGCATTTTCGGCTGTCGAGTTTTTTCGGCGAAAACGGTAGCGATACGAAAAACTTACTGTTTTCGCTGCACTGCCGTTTTTAGGCCGAACTTTCGGGTTTTACGTCTGCTGGTAGGGGTACATTGCACGAGGATTCGCGGCGCAAAAACGCGAGTTTCGTCAAATTTAGTCCGGGGCCGGGAGCGCTGCAAGAGAAGCCTTGGGAGGGGGGGAAAATAAAATAGAATTTCAAAAAACATTTCACAAAACCTTTAGCTAGCAAATCGCTGAAAAATAAATAAAAAATAGAACCTTTAACTTCCCTTTTTTGCAGGGTTTCATACTTACCCCTGCCGGCAGGGCTGTACGGGCAGGTTTGACCTGTCGCTATTTTGGGCGCGGCATACGGGTCGGGAGAGTGAGGAAAGTACGACGGTAATACAATCCGTGTCATTACACGTTGGCGTACCTCTCCCGGGTGGTACTTGAAAGTGCCGCCGCAAACAGGTCACGAGGATCCCGCCCAGGCTTTGCGACCAGGTTCTTGTCATGGAAGGTCAAATCGCTACGAAAACCCGGTCGCAAACCTGCCGAAAATCCGGCCCAATATCTTTGATCCTCTTTAGGGACTTGAGAATGTTGCAATATCCCAGAATGAGTGCCTTCACAGCTTCAGCGTTGGCACTCCACTGTGTGCTGGAGAGTGATTTGGGCACTAGACATCCCTTTGGTACTGAATCTGTAAGAATCTTCCAACGGCTGGTTGATGTAGTGAAGAAATTATATAATTCTTGGACAAATCCAAAAAATTAAACTGCTTCAATGCAACAGCCCAGCAGAATGGCCAACAAGATTTTGTGAGTGTGCTGCGCATGGAATGCAATCAACCAAAGCGTTATGCTCTTTTATCTTTGCCTGCATTCCTGAATATTTACCACTCATATTGGAGGCATTATTGTAGCTTTGATCATGACAAAGACTGAAGTCAATACCATTTTCGGTGAGAAAGTCAAGTAGGTATGAGGCAAGTTTCTCTCCCGTGTGGTTAGTGATGTCTATGAAACATTTCACTGGTCTGCTGGGTAGCACATAACACAAGATGACTGAGAGCTGATCTGTGTGTGACATATTTGGTGTTGAGTCTCCATCCTTGATTTCATCAACAATTGCTGATAGGGTCTTCTTTGTCAGCAGTGCAGTGAATTCATCAGAAAGTGTCTTTGATAAATATGATGTATGGCCTTTTCCACGATGTATGTGCTCATTGATGTGCTGAGCCAAGAAAGGGTTGAATTTAGCAATCAGTTCCAGAATGCCAAGATAGTTGCCATTGTGTTTTGATCCAATAGTCTCATCTGAGCTACGGAATGGCAGACCACGCTCAGCAAGGAACATATTGGTTTCAATTACGCGTCTCAGAACATTCTTCCAATACGATCGATCTTCCAAAAACTGTTTTTCCACTTGAGAATCAATTCTGCTACTGACTTTCTTTCGGGCACAATATATACCCACTGACAATGTATTCTGCTCACTCATTGCATGATTATCTATGTATGCAGTATTCTTCCAATCATTGAAGCCTTCACAGAACATGGCACATTTTTGCAAGCGACAATAAAAACAGTACACTTTTTTTGTAGAAGGTGAATAGATGAGCCTTTCTGGTTTGCCAGTCTGTTTGTTGGGCTTCACATATTCAGACATTGATTTGGTCAGCTAACGATTCTGTTTGGTGTACTCACGTTTTGTAACTGCAAAGTCAGAATCCAAGTTCTGTCATTCTTGTGGCCCCTTCTCAGTCCAATATTCAATGAGCTGATGTCCCACTTGCCTGGGTCATTAGAGAAGGATACTGTCTCATCTTCAGAGGATTGGGGTGAAACAACTGCATCTGCATGTTCATGTAGTGAAAATACATGAGGCAGGTCCTTTTCATCAGGTACAGCAGATTTACTTCTGTTGGTCGTCACTTCAATATCCTCATAGATTTAGTGTCAGCAATAAAAGTTAAGAGAGAGGGAGTTCCTTTCAGCACTGCTTCTTCTCTTTGTCGTCTTTGTTCGGCCTCCTTCAGTTTTTGACATCCCCCTTTCTTCGACATGCTGAATGATCATTACACTAGGCCCAACATCTTAAAAACAATTTCAGAAAGAGATTAACCATTTGAAGGCAATTATAAGAATGAATGCAAACCTTACATACATATTGACAAGAATAAACTATAAAATATAAACACATACAAAAAAAAACTATAAAAAATGGTTTCTTTGGCACACATATATGAATAACCTAACAGAAAATAATATGTTGTCATTCTGATGAAATTATGAGGACAAATATTGACAAGTTGATAAAACGAGGGGATGGCAAAGCCTAATCCTTACATAGTTACATGAACTGCAAAATTTAACATTTAGAAAGCCAGGCTGGAAAGTATTTTGGTGAATCAGTTTTTCCCAAAGGAAACAGTATTGAGATGACTATCTTGACTCAAAATCTACTTGACTTGAGAACACAGGTCAGAATAACATAAGAATATAGGAAAAAGAGAGCAGCTAAGGGTCACAAGGGCTTATCGAAGCTGCCCTCTCCCAAAAATCAAATGCATAATTCCAACAAAGTCTTTCAGTCTTAATTTGGAATATTCTTGTTTTACCCCTTGGAGTTTCTAGTAGAATATCTAGGGGTATCTACGATGAATATCTAGAGATATCTATGAGGACATACATACTCTGCTAAATACTTTTGCCATTTGATTTTGACGTCTACATTTCCACATTCAAAAGATAAATGAAAATTCTTCATCCTTTTGTAAGCATTCACAATGCTCAAACCTGATATTATTTATGCATTTGTCCTACGAACAGCGTACATAACTCTCCAGGTGATTGTTTTTTGGATATTTATAAAAGTTTCAAGATTGTCACAGAATTTTATACATACTTTGAGCCATAAGGATGCAATATTTTGCACCTCTGAAGATATAATTATGCAGTTATACATGATATTCCTTAACCAACCTTCTGACAAAGATTTAGGATTAATGATATAAAAATTAGGGCCTAAAGTGAAGGGTCTAAAAAATATGAGGGCCTAAGGCTATATAATTGCATAGGCTTATTAGGCTATGGGTTAATCCGGCCCTGCCTGCACCTGCACTCAAGATGGCTTCTGGCTCGGCCTGTACCAGAAGTGTACGGCGCGCCACGGACAACATTTTGGAACCAGAATGGAACCTCAAACAACAGGCGCTACAGAGCCGGACTTTGGCGGCCTATATATTGTAAGGTCAGTGTTTTATTAATTTTCCATTTCTCTGTCCCCGCTGCTTAAAAGAAAATGAAGGATATATGAAGACTCGAGTTGTATAACTATATTCCAAAAGTGGGTTAACCTGTGAACTCATCATCATCATAGGCAATCCCTCGAAGTCAAGGATGACTTGCTTCCACTCTAAAAGTGAGTTCTCAGGTGACTGAGGAATCCAATGCAGGACCTACAGTCTCTGTCACAGGTGGGGCAGCCAGTGGTTGAAGGAAAGGGTGCTCAGGGAGTCTTGGTTGACGCCGCTCCTTCCGCTGTCTACTCTTAGTTTCTGCTTGTTCTCGGCGATGGGACTCAAGGTGCTCAGCGCCCTCCTGGATGTTCTTCCTCCACTTTGGGTGGTCATGGGCCAGGGATTCCCAGGAGTCAGTGGGGATGTTGCACTTTGTCAAGGAGGCTTTGAGGGTGTCCTTGAAGCATTTCCTCTGCCCACCTGGGGCTTGCTTACCGTATCGAAGCTTCGCGTAGAGCGTTTGTTTTGGGAGTCTCGTGTCAGGCATGCAGATGATGTGGCCTGCCCAACAGAGCTGATCAAACGTGGTCAATGCTTCGATGCTGGGATGTTAACCTGAGTGAGAACACTGTCGTTGGTGTGCCTATCCTGCCAATGGATTTGCAGGATCTTGTGGAGGCAGCACTGGTGGTACTTCTCCAGCATTTTGAGGTGTCTTAAAGTCACCAGTGAATCATGGTGAATGTCACAATTGAGATGTACATAGTATTCCATGGGCTTCTTTATGCATTCTGTTTCGGTTACATGTGAACTAAGCAATTAAAATTGTAAAAAAAGGGGGGTACGTGTGTCCGTTGTTAATGGGCAAATGGGACTTGGATAAGGAATCTTACCCCAGCTTGAGTCAACTTCTGCAGAAGAGGAAGGATGGACACCATAAAAGGAAACCTTATGTGGACTGTGGCTTGGCTCCACTGGGTGATCATAAATGTGTTTTCATCAAGGATGATATCATCTCCATGAAATCTGAAAAATATTTCCTGGAGATGGTTACATCACATGTGCTGTGAATGGGTGCTGTTTTCATCTGACACCTGCTTGTTATTCTTATAACAGAGCATTTTTCCTAAATGTATCAGATAAATTGGGCTACATCTGCAATGTCAAACAATTTTCATTTGTGTTGGCTCTGTGGTAGACCTCTATTTGGAGTACAAGATGGAAGTGAAGACTCCAACACATGCCAAGGAATAACCAGCCTTGTCCAGTTCTCTGGCTTGACTTGTGCTCACTTCTGGCCAATTGTGGAGCAGAATTGATGGTCATCATGGAGAATCATGTATCTCATACTAGCTTGTCTTCCCAACTGGAGCAGGATATCCAGATTGCCTATGGGTGGTGGGGTGAAGGTGCGGGCTGGGGGAGTGCTGGATATGGGTACGAGAGAAAAAGAGGAAGCACCACCTATAATGGGAACAGTTTTGCTAAAAAAAAGACATTAAAAAACACGAGGAGAGGAAAAAGCAACTGTTAAAAATGCTAAATTATTTTAATATCCAATATACCTTGCAAAACTCTAGGGAGAGACTTGGAGGCTGGTGCAGGCTAGCATTTCTGTGTTAGACTAAATGTTTCCACCTAATACTGCCACCAGCAGCTGTTAGTTACAGAAGCTTATTATAGTCAGCCATGTGATTCTGTGGATTCAAGCAGAATCAATTCTCTCTTGAATGCTGAATAGATGCCGACCCTCCTGGGAGCACGGAGCTGACTGCTGGAGCAGCAGAGATGAATCAGTATGCTAATGCACAGCTCAGGCACTGGCAAAATATGATGAATCCTTCAGCTTTTTTTATGCGGACAAAATAAATGTACATTAAACCATTGAGAAGAGAACTCATTTCATGTATTTTTTAAGCATTTTCAATATTTTTTCTCAAAACCATACATTTGCATTTAATCATTCAATAATGCCTTAAAAAGAATAATTCACAAATTGTGTCATTTGCATTGAAGTAATTTCATCTGTTGAAACAAATTATGTGAAAACATTTGCCTGCCTTCCAAAATGTATTTTATTGAATTGCTGAAGCTGTTTACATACACATTTTTTTTTATTGTTTTACAGATGTCTGCAATGAAATTGATTGCATTTGATTGACAAGTTCTAGGGCTTATCTCTGGGATATTGACTAGTAATTATGATTCTCATCCATCTAATTTTTTTCCTCACATTTGCCGCATGTTATTCAGAAACAAATCAAGCCAGCTGCAGTCACGACTCAAAATAGGCTCATTCCTTTTTATTGCAGGGAGCAGAAATACAAGTCTACACCCGTTGATTCGAAGAGTGGTTTAACATGTAACTGTTCAGTGACGGTTGAGAACCAAAAGATTTGTGAGAAAAAAAAACCTTGAATGTCATCTTGCCAAAGGACCTGTATTAACCTCTATGCAGGGCATTCAGACCTCCATACTAACACCATAGCTGCAAAAAAACTAATTTTTTTGTACACTTCACCTCGGTATTTAAAAAAAAATTGGTCTCAGGTGCCAGTGAAATTGTAGCTCAGTGCCGTGAAATTCAGTTTCTGTCACACTTATAAGAAACACTTTCCTCTAGAATGGCCCTCGCAAATCAATAGTACACAAACAAAAGGCAGCGCGACGAATATGCTGATATATTCCATGAACGTGCCTGAGAATAAGACTGTTTGAAAGTAGCTAATGCCACTAACAACGTCATTGTGACTCAGCTTCGTTTAACATGACTCTTATATGTAAGTTCAAAAAAAGCAATACGTGAAAGAAAATATCGCCAGGCTTTATATTTGCAGAACATATCAGTATTTTCCTTTCATCTTCAAGAAATTCTTTCTCATTTTATTTATCTCTGTTGTACAACCAGTTGAACTGTGCAACAAATGGAATTATTTTGTATTTTTTTGATCTCTTTATCAGCACTAATACTTTTCCATCTTATTTACATTGAATCATTGAAATGACCTATCAAAAGTTGTAAAATGCGATTAAATGCTTTTCATCAAGCAAGATGTTAGAGGCATCTCTACTACACCACACATATTCTTCGCACTGTTTGTTATGTATTAATGCTTGGGGGTCACCAGACACCAGAGGGCGCCGTGGTCGGAGGTCATTGGGCTGAATGCATGTGGCATGTGTGCTTGGTCACCTGTATATAAGCTGGGTGTCTTTGTCATGCAGGCACTCTCAGGCTGGGATAAAGATGGATCAGGTTGCACCTGAGTGAGTTTACAGTAACCAGACTCTTGAGTCATTACAATTGGCGACGAGGTAATTTAAGAACCTTCGCATGCACAATGGGCGCAGTTGGAATCCTGGAGAGATTCGTGGAGGGAGAGGATTGGGTGGATTTTGTCAACCGCCTCGATCAGTATTTTGTGGCCAACAGCATGGAGGCAGAGGCCTACGCAATTAAGTGCAGGGCAGTTCTCCTCACTGTTTGTGGTCCGAAAATTTACAGCCTCATGAAGAATCTTCTCTCGCCTGTACGTCCGGTGGAAAAAGGGTACGAGGAATTGTGTACATTGGTGGGTAACCATTTGAAGCCACAAGAGGGGATCATCATATCATGCTACCGTTTCTACACGTATGTTCGTGGGCCAGATCGTGTCGGGATTTGTTGCCTACCTGCGATGTCTTGCTGAGCCGCGTAAGTTCGGGAACATGCTGGAAGACATGCTGCGTGATGTCTTTGTGATAGGCATCAGCCATGATGCGATCCTCAGGAAGCTGTTGGCTGCAGAGACTCTGGATTTGAAAAAGGCCATCGCGACTTCCCAGGCATGCATGACGATGGATGATAATTTGAGGCAGATATCATCGATGAGTCGGAGTTCCACGGCAAGTACTGTAAACAAGATGGCATTGTTTTCGGGCAGAGCTGCTTACATGAAATCTGCCGCTGCTTAGAGCCCACCAACTGGTTCGAACCAGATTTCACCCTGTTGGCATTGTGGGTCACCAGACACCAGAGGGCGCCGTGGTCGGAGGTCATCGGGCTGTATGCATGTGGCATGTGTGCTTGGTCACCTGTATATAAGCTGGGTGTCTTGTCACGCAGGCATTCTCGGGCTGAAATAAAGATGGATCAGGTCGCACCTGAGTGAGTTTACAGTGACCAGACTCTTGAGTCATTACACTGTTCTAAAGCAAGGCAGTGCTCCATTCTCAACTCAATTATACAATGCAACAGAGCTCAGCACTATCACTGGCCCACATCAGGCCCCTTATAAAATAATGAACCATTCACACTTTGAACATATATTGGCGACATCAAAGCGATGCATCTCATTGTCTTGGAGAAAGCTGGTCTCTCTCCCTCTCCCTGGGCCCCTCCCACTTCCACTGCTTAAAATTGGAGATACTCACATTTTTTCGTACAATCCTGACAAGTCTTCTTTCTTAAGACTTGGCTGAACTCTGTTCCAATTTTGTAATATTTCTGCTCTGGGCCTTATGCCATTTGTTTCCCTACTGGTTCAATTCCTTTGTGAGCATTTATCCTGGTCGTGTCTAAATTGATTTTCCATATCTGGGGTTTGACATTATGGCCCCAATTTTCTGAATCCAGGAACATTGAGACTGCATTTGCTATGGCACAGAAAACTACCCTGACTCAAGTTTCTAACTTGTGCCTTTCCGCCCCATCCATCTATTTAAATGAATTTCCTGCACATGGAAATGATACACAGGAAGTCAAGCCTGCAATCTGACTGAAAGTTGAAAAATGGGCTGTTACTTGCCCTTAAAGGGGAATTGGCTGCAAGGAACCAACAGAGTGATTGGTCTTGAGAGGGTTGGGGTTAAAAAGTGAGATCCACCTAATCTAACCTCAACACGGCACACACGCGCTTGACGCCATTTCTAAGCCAGTGTATTTCGGGGCATCCCAGTGTCCTGCCATGGACAGACGGGACGCTTAGTATATCATATCTGGCTGCTGCAGTGCACTTGCGAGCTAGATCTAAAATTAACTGATGCTGCACCGGTTTCCCAGGGGTTGGGAAACTTGGCAGTGAAAAGGAGACGGGAGCTGCTCGATCACCAAGGTGAGTGGCTCTTTCAGCACTCCTTGTGGTTCAGGGTCCCCCACCCCTCACCACCCTTCGCCCCTCTCCCCCCCCAGGCCTCTCAAGGAAGCCTTTGGCCTCTCCCAGTTCCTATCTCCAGCCTCCCCTGCCAGCCCTCCCATTTGCCGACAGAAACCCCTCTGCCCCCGTATTGCCGATCTTCCTCTCTATCCCGATTGCCAGGGATTGTCCCCAAGGAAACCTTCCAACATTCAAAGGAAGCTACATGGCACATTTGGCCGGAACATAAATAGCATGAACATATCGCAGGTCACCAGGAAAATGAGTCAAGCCACAATGAATAGCCTGCAAACTGATGTGAGAAGACCTGACATAGGATGAGAGAAGATTTGATAGAGGTGTTCAGAATCATGAGGGGTCTAGACATAGTAGCTAGAGAGAAACTGTTCCCAAAGGCAGAAGGGTCAAGAACTGGAGGGAAAGGTTTAAGGTTATTAGCAGAAAAACCAAAGGTGGTGAGGAAAGACTTTTTTACGCAGCAAGTGGTTAGGATCTGGAATGCACTGCACTGAAAGGATGGCGGAGGCAGACTCAATCATGGCTTTTAAAAGGGAATTAGATAAATACCTGAAGGAAAAAAAGTTGCAGGGCTATGGGGAAAGGCAGTGGAGTAGGACTAGCTGAAGTGCTCTTACAGAGAGCTGGTATAGACTTGATGGGCCGAATGGCCTCTTCTGTGCTGTAACCTTCCTATCATTCTATGAAAGGAGGTGGCCAAGACACAAGGGTGCTGTGTTGGGAGCCCAAACACTTTCTAACATTTTCGTTACTATGCACTGCTCACAGGCAAAGGCTTCTAACAAACACTGGAAATGAACCAGTCCAGGCAGTGTGGCAGAAAAAAGGAGCTTTCATCAGATTAGGAGGTTGCCCTTGTCTTATTTGGCTGAGTGTTTGTATAGGGCATTTAAGAGGACAAGTTTGGAGACATTGTAAAATCACCCAGAATTATCCTCCATTTGTTTTGATTCTTCCTAAATATATTTTGTCTAAATCCGCACATCAGACACTTGCTAAATCATTGGATGATCCATTAAATGTCTTGTGACTCATTGTCAATGACCCATAGTAAATCTTATTCCTTTTCTCTTCCTTTAGGCTCTTCCCAAGATGAGGAATCTGAAGAAAGTGACAGCATGGCCCCAGGCACGTCACAGCATTCTGCAGCAAGCACTTCCAAGTACCAGTCCAGATATTGGGCAATGTACCTGGACAATATAGTTAGCATGTTTGAGGGATGGTCACTGGGATAAGCAGAACTTACAAGTGATGAGGAACAAATGGATGTGGCAAGAAAGATGAAGATAGATCTGTTCAGACGATGAGCCTTTGTTGTTTGCCAACAGTATGGGCAAGGGCAAGGGAGGGGCACCCAACGAGGTTTGAATTCAGGTGGCAGTTAATGTAGGAAAAGGTATTTAGCACGTCTTTTGATGCAGTGGTGAGCCGTCTGCAGCAGTTGTTGGAGAATGTGCAGCAGTGCCTCTCTGACATCACTGCAGGCCTGGGGTTGGGGAGGATTCACTGCTCAATGTCGGCCAGTAGGAGAAGCTGTCTTTTACTGGACATAGTTGTCTACAACAGAGTTCCACTGCAATCTTCTGGCCTGTACATCACCTCATTCCATGATAGCCTCTTCCTCTTCCTCATTCTTTTGCTGTTAGATGGCCGTCCATGGGCTGCCTCCTCAACCAGCTGCAGGCCCAGTCCTTTTTAAGAGGCAAAATTATACAGCAAATGGTGTTGATCTTGGAGACTTCTGCTGGGCTATAGAGTAGCTCCGTGCAAAAGTGATCTAAACAATGGAACGTTGCTTGACTATCCCTGTAGTATGTTCCACAGTAAAAATGGGTGCATGGGCCTTCTTGAGTCTATGCTCTGTTGCTGTTTGAAGCTTTCTAATTGCGGACTTCAGCCATGACTGTAAAGGGTAGCCATGGTCTCCCAAGAGCTATCTGTTTTCGCTGCTGAAGAATGAAGACATCCTTGCAGCTGTCTAGATAATGTGCAGGATGATATTTCTGTGGTCTGAAAGGACCTTCACATTAATGGAGTGGAACACTCTCCTGTTGATCTTTGCACTGGGGTTCAGATGTAGATCCCTGATGGCCACACGAGTCCCAGCTATCATTCTTGGGAAGCTTGCCCCTTGCAATTAGTGTCTCCTTTCATATCGGAAAGTAATAAAGCTGGTTCCCCAGGCAAATATGGAGTCAGTCACTTGCTTTGTACATAAATGAACTGCAGTCTAACATATCTGGCCTGTGTCCCATGTGGTGACGTGGATGGATCCTGTACCATAGGTGTTGAATGTTGTAGTCACATTGGCAGGTATAGAATGAGCTGTCTTATTTCTTTTACATTGTCTGTAGATCAGCCTGCAATAGGTGTCATAGTTTGGATACTTCTTCACTTGTGTAGTGGAGGCAGTGGAGGCTGATGTCCTCTCATATCCCATGACAAGCAGATCAGAGAGTTAAGTGTGTGGCTGAAAGAGTGGTGAGCGAGGAACGGATTTCGATTCATGGGGCACTGGCACCAGTACTGGAGAAAGAGGGAGCTGTTCCGTTGGGATGGTCTTCACTTAAACCAGGCTGGCACCAGTGTCCTGGTGAATCGAATAATTTGGGCTGTAGACAGTGCTTTAAACTAAATAATGGCGGGGGGACGGGACCATGGGTGAGGAGAGGGGAAATTTTGAAATCTAAAGTGAAAAATGAAGGCAATGGAGCAGTGTAGCAATTTGGGTAAGGTTAAGCAGTGTGTGACATGAGGGGACAGAGGGAGTGAAATTAAGGCACTACCTTTTTATATTTTGAAAATTTAGCACCAGGCGCAAAGGAATCTTAACTTCTTCTAAATTGGGCTTTAGCACCCCAGGAAGGAAGGGGGCAGTAAATCAAGCGCTAATGACTTCAGTGGGGTGCTGCAGGGATGCTACTACCAGAGTGCGACTGAATTTCAGGTGACTTGCATTCAGCAATCATCCTTCAATCCTTCACACTGGCCCATTCAGCTCTTAAAGGGGAGGTTCTATCAAGCTGTAGCTGCTCATTTTCACCATTCTTCCAACTGATCGTGACCTGACACCAACTGAGAGACCTCATGGCTATGGCTGCTCCTAATCCAGATTGTAATGTATATAATGACTCGAAAGACTTGTTACTGTAAACTCACATAGATGCAAACCTAGTTCAACTTTATTCGCGCCCAAAGTGCACACATGACATGGTACTCGCTCTTATATACCAGGGCCTGCGCACACGCGGGTACAGCCCGATGACCTCCGATAGTGGCGCCCCCTGGTGTCTAGTGACCCCAAGCATCAATACATAACAACATCCCCCTTCAAGATCTTAGCATCAGTCTCTTTACAAATTAAGACGGTCTGGGGCTTTTCGCTCACGAGTTGATCGCCTCAGTTCAACTCCAGTTCTGGGCGAGTGTTCTGAGTCAGTTATGACTGGAGGCTGAGTAACCAATCTGATGGGAGTGGTAATGACCCTATCAGAGACTGAAAGTCCAGATTCAGTAATGACAGCAGAGTCTTCTGATGAATGAACATTGGTTGGTTGGTCACTGTCTGCATCTTCCTCAACCAGTTCCGGTTCATCGATGTGGCGCAGTTTTATCTGATCAAAATGTTTCCTGCATGTTTGCCCATTCTTGAGCATGACAATAAACACTCTGTTACCCTCCTTGGCCCTAACAGTAGCGGCGATCCACTTTGGACCTTGACCATAATTCAGTACATAAACTGAATTGTTGACAGATGTAACGTGACACAGCAGCACGATCATGATACCATTGCTGATTTTGAAGTCTGTTTTCAACATGATCATTCAAATCAGGATGGACAAGAAAAAGCTTGGTCTTGAGACTTCTCTTCATCAGTAGTTCAGCAGGGTAGACCCTGGTAAGCGTGTGAGGTTTTGTCCTGTAACTAAGCAATATACATGACAAACGAGTCTGCAGTGAACCCTGAGTCACACATTTCATGCTTTGCTTGATCGTTTGAACCGCATGCTCTGCTTGAGCATTAGGTACAGGTTTGAATGGAGCAGACCTTACATGTCTGATACCATTGAGTTTCATAAACTCCTGAAACTCAAGACTTGTGAAGCAAGATCCATTATTGCTCACAACAATGTCAGGCAAACCATGAGTGGCAAACATGACACGAAGGCTCTCAATAGCTGTGGACGTACTGGATGACATAATAATACACTCTATCCACTTCAAATATGCATCCACCACAACAAAAGCATCTTTCCCCGGAAAGGGCTCGCAAAATTGATGTGCATCCTCAACCATAGTTTAGATGGCCATGAGAAAGACTCAGCGGAGATTCCGCTGGTACTTTACTTAGTTGCATGCACGTATTGCACTGATGCACATGATTCCAGATCAGAGTCAATTCCAGGCCATTAAAAATAAGCCCTGGCAATGGCTTTCATCATGCCAATACCAGGATGAGTGCTATGTAGTTCACGTACAAATTTTTCTCTGCCTTTCTTAGGCATAACAACACGATTGCCCCACAGTAGACAATCTGACTGAATGGATAGTTCATCTTTGCGACGGATGTAAGGTTTGGTCTCATCACACATTTCCATAGGTATTGCAGATCAATCACCACTGAGGACACAATGTTTCACAACCGATAAAATAGGATCATGGCTGGTCCAGATCCTCACTTGTTGAGCAGTGACAGTTCCTTCACTCACAAAAGCATCCATTACTAACAGTAGATCTGCAGGTTGAGGCGTCGCCATCTCAGGTGTGGGCAACGGCAAATAACTCAGTGCATTGGCACAATTCTCAGTGCCAGGTCTATGATGAATAACATAATCATAGGCAGACAATGTCAATGCCCACCTCTGGATACGGGACGATGCATTGGTATTAATACCTTTGTTTTCTGCAAACAATGAAATGAATGGCTTGTGATCCATTTCGAGTTCAAAACGAAGACCAAACAGGTACTGATGCATCTTTTTGACCCCATACACATAGGCCAAAGCTTCTTTTTCTACCATGCTGTAAGCTCTTTCCGCCTTTGACAAACTTCTCGAAGCATACGCAACAGGTTGTAGCTTATTCGACTCAGTTGCTTGTTATAGTACACAGCCAACCTCATATGATGAAGCATCAAAGCCAATACAAGAAGCTTACACGGATCATAGTGAACAAGCAGCTTGTTCAAACAGAGCAGATTCTTGGCTTTCTCAAAAGCTCTATCTTGAGATACTCCCCAGACCCAGTTGTCGCCTTTTCTGAGCAGCTTGTGCAGTGACTCTAATAAAGTGCTTAATCTGGGTAAGAAATTATTGAAGTAGTTGAGTAGCCCAAGGAATGAATGCAGCTCTGTCACATTCTGAGGCCTGGGTGCAATCTTTTGATGGCCTTGGTTTTCGAATCAGTAGGCCTGATGCCATCAGCAGCAATCCTCCTCCCCAGGAATTCAACTTCAGGTGCCATCAAGACACACTTCAAACGTTTCAGCCTGAGTCCCACTTTGTCCAGACGATGTAGGACTTCTTCAAGATTGTTCAGATGTTCAGCAGTGTCGCGACCTGTGACCAGAATGTCATCTTGAAACACGACAGTTTTAGGAACAGACTTCAGTTCCTCTGAAATATGGCTGCATCCGAATGGATTCCAAAAGGACGCCTGTTGCAGACAAACAGTCCTTTATGGGTGCTGATGCAGGTGAGTTTCTTCGAAGTGTCGACAAGCTCCTGTGTCATATAGGCCGACATCAGATCCAGTTTAGTGAACGACTTTCCACCAGCTAGCATGGCGAACAGGTTAGCAGCCTTCGGTAGCGGATACTGATCCTGATTCGAAAATCGGTTCATCGTAACCTTGTAGTCTCCACAGATCCTGACAGTGCCATCACTCTTTAACACAGGAACGATAGGACTGGCCCATTCATTAAATTCGACCCCTTCACGTTGGAGTCTATCAAGCTCAATTTCGACCTTCTCCCTCATCATGTACGGAATTGACCGAGCTTTATGATAGACAGGTCTTGCATCACAATCCAGGTGAATCTGCACCTTGGCTCCAGTAAAATTGCCAATGCCTGGTTCAAACAAAAAAGGAAACTTTTTCAGCAATTGAGCACATGACGTGGCATCCACCGAGGACAACGCTTTGATATCATTCTAGTTCCACTTGATTTTCTCAAGCCAATTCCTGCAGAACAGCATTGGACCATTGCCTGGGATGATCCATAATGGTAAATCGTGAACCACACAATCATATGATACCTTGACTACTGCACTGCCAATCACCGGTATGAGTTCCTTAGTGTAAGTACGCAACTTGGCATTGACTGGACTCAGCTTAGGCTTCACAACCTCAGTGTCTCACAGCTTGCCGAATGTCCTTTGGCTCATTATCGATTGACTCACACCGTGTCCAGTTCCATTGCTACAGGCGCGCCATTTAGCCTAACATTAACGATTATCGGCTGGCTCTTTCCCAAGAACGAATACAGACCATACACTTCGTCCTCGGGTTGTGTATTCAGGCCAGCACTGGACTGGTCATCATCAGCAATGTGATGAGCGGCAGCACGCCTGCTCAGTTGTGGGCACATTCTCTGAAGATGCCTCACTTTTGAACAGCCTTTACAGATGTACTGTTTAAACGGATACTGATGAGGCCGATGATTGCCTCCACAACACCAACAGGGTGAAATCGGATTCGTACCAGTTGGCGGACTTTGAGCAGCTACAGGTTTCACATAAACAGTCGAGTAGGCCCTACCATAAGCAGCTCTGCCAGACGACGACACAATCTTGTTTACAGTACTTGCCGTGGAGTTCCGACTCTTCAATGATATCTGCCTTAAATTATCATCAGTCGCCATGCATGCCTGGGCAGTCACAATGGCCTTGCTCAAATCCAGCATTTCTGTAGCCAGTAATTTCCGAAGGATCACATCATGGTTGATACCTATCACGAAGAAATCTCGCAGCATGTCTTCCAACGTGTTTTTGAATTTACACGGCTCAGCCAGATGTCTTAGGTTGGCGACGAATCCCGATTCATCCTGGCCCTCAGCATGAACATGTGTGTAGAAGCGATAGCGTGAGATGATGATCCCTTCTTTTGGTTTGAGATGTTCACGCACCAGAGCACACAAATCTCCATACTCTTTGTCTGTTGGACATGCAGGCGAGAGAAGATTCTTTATGAGGCCATAAATTTTGGACCAGAAACGGTAAGGAAAACCGCCCTGAGCCTAATTGTGTCATCAGCTTCCTCCATTTTATTGGCCACGAAATACTGATCCAGGCGGTCGATAAAATCCGCCCAAATCTCACCATCCATGAATCCCTCCAGAATTCCAATGGTGCCCATTGTGCATGCGAAGTTTCTTAAGTTACCTCGTCGCCAAATGTAATGTATATAATGACTCAAAAGACTTGTTACTGTAAACTCACTCAGGTGCAAACCTGGTTCAACTTTATTCACGCCCACAGTGTGCACATGACATGGTACTCGCCCTTATATACCAGGGCCCGCGCACACGCGCGTACAGCCCGATGACCTCCGACAGAGGCGCCCCCTAGTGTCTAATGACTCCAAGCATCAATACAAACACAGATCGAAGGGAGAGAGCTCGTAGGTTTAATGATGATGCATTGGAGGCATTGGTGGGGGCAGTCGAACAAAGGAGGGAATCGCTCTACCCGACATTTGGAAGGAGGCCATTGCCCCACGTCTTTATGGCCATGTGAAGGGATGTGGTAGAGGAGGTCTCGGCCAGTAGTCTCGTCAAATGCAGTCTCATGTAGTGCCTAACTTAGTGGGTAGAAGAGAGCTGGCACACTGGTCTGACGCAGGATGCATGCATCGTGGCTGCTGCCAGGATAGTGGGCATTGACGGTGAGGATTTGCTGTGTGCGGTCACACACCAACTGCACAATAAGTGAGTGGTAACCTTTGTGGTTACGAAATAACTCACGATTATTATGAGGTGCCCGCAAAGTGACTTGGGTACAGTCAATGGCGCGAGTACCATAGGGAAGCTCACTATCCTGGCAAAGCCACATGCACACTCGTGCTGCTTCTGTCTGGTGATGGGGAAGGAAATGTAGTCCCTCCCCCTTCTGTAGAGAGCCTCTGTGACCTCAGAGATGCAGCAATGCACGGCAAACTGGGAAATGGTGCAGATGTCTCCTGTTGCACACTGGAAGGATTCACTGGCGTAGAAATTGAGGGTGACGGTGACCTTGACTGCCACTGAGAGAGTTATCCTCACCCTGGTTTGAGACTCGAGTTCTGCTTGCAGGAGGTGGCAGAGCTCTGTGACCAGGTCCTTGCTGAAGCGCAGCCTTAGAACACGCTGTTCCTCAGTGAAATTGATGTAGGAGAACTGTTCCTGTATACCCTGGGTTGGTGAGGCCTCCTGTTGAGAGCGCTGTTGGGCCTCCTACCTCTGGCTACATTTTGCAGTCTTTCTCTGTGCCTTATTTGCCTCTGACGATGACGCTGGAGCACAAGGTCCAGTGTCAGCATAGCCTCCATGAACCAATATAAATGTTGCAGTTTCAAATCTTCCCTCAATGAAAGGGAGGAATCTTTAAGAGCCAGAACACTCCTTGAACTGCAAATCAATCAAATCGGTCAAAATGTCAGTCTGCCTTTTTGAAACGAAGAAGGAAACGTTATTTGCTGACCAAAACTTCACCGGACGTTGTCGCCTTTAAATAGTGCTCCTCCAGCCGACATCCGACTGAAACCAGACTGTTAAAGCTGTCGTTGTCAGTGTCCGGCGCTAAGCCAAGGGGCAAGGACCAATTTTTGTTCCGGGGCGCTGTGCATGGTGATGATGTCAGCATTGCCGGGCGCAGCAGAGCGGGGCTCTACATGTTACTGCTACCGCAAAGCCTCGTCGAATTTAGCGGGAGGCGCTGTTTTCGCCGCGCCCGGTCACAACCTGATTTGCGCCTCATTTACACCCCCCAAGGGTGCTAATGGGAGGCGCAAAGTAGCCCAATTTCTCTCCCAGAGAGTTTAAAGGTACTCATGCATCAGCGAATAAGATGAAAACAGAGAATAATAGTAAAAGGTTAAAACTAAAGGCTCTTTACCTGAATGCACAAAGCATTCGTAATAAGGTAGATGAATTAATGGCTCAAATAATGATAAATGGGTATGATCTAATAGCCATTACAGAGACATGATTGCAAGCTGACCAGGGTTGGGAACTAAATATTCCAGGGTACTTAACTTATCGAAAAGACAGGCAGACAGGAGGTGGGGGTAGCCCTGACAATTAAGAATGACAAATACAGTAGTGAGAAAGGATCTTGGCTCAGAAGATCACGAAGTAGAATCTGTATGGGTGGAAATAAGAAATACCAAGGGGCAGAAAACAGTGGTGGGAGGAGTTTAAAGGTCCCCTAACAGCAGCGATACCATTGGACAGAGTATTAATCAAAAAATAATCAAGAATAGGAGCTTGTAATAAAGGTAATACAATAATCACGGGGGACTTTAATCTGCATATAGATTGGGCAAATCAAATTGGTAAGGGTAGTCTGAAAGACAAGTTCATGGAATGCATACGAAACAGTTTCCGAGAACAATACGTCACGGAACCAACCGGGGAACAGGCTATTTTAGCTCTTGTTTTGTGTAATGAGACAGGATTAATTAGTAAACTTATAGTAAACGATCCTCTTAGAAAGAGTGATCATATGATGATAGAATATCTGAAAGTAACATTCTTGGGTCCGATACTAGAGTGTTAAACATAAACAAAGCCAATTACGTGGGTATGAGGGGCGAGTTGACTAAGGGAGATTGGGAAATTAGATTAAGGGGTATGACAGTAGATAAATAGTGACAACCATTTAAAGAAATATTCCCACATTCTCAATGAATATACATTCTAATCCCATTTACCAGCTCTAGGTCCGTAACCCTGCAGGTTATGGCACTTCAAGTGCATATCCAAGCACATCCTTTTAAATGTGGTGAGTGTTTTTGCCTCTACCACCTTTCCAGGCAGTGAGTTCCAGACCCCCACAACCCTCTGCATGGCGAAGCTTCCTCTCAAATCCCCTCTAAGCCTTTCACCAACCACCTTAAACCTATGCCTCCTTGTAATTGACCCCTCCACCAAGGGAAATAGGCCCTTGCTATCCATTATATCCAGGCCCCTCAAAATTTTATACACCTCAATGAGGCCTCCTCTCAGCCTCCTCTGTTCCAAGGAGAACAAACTCAACCTATCCAATCTGTCCTCATTGCTTAGATTCTCCATTCCTGGCAGCATCCTCGTAAATCTTCTCTGCACCCTCTTCAGTGCAATGACATCCTTCCTATAATACGCCGACCACGAAGTATTCCAGCTGTGGCCTAACCAATGTATTATACAATTTAAGCATAACCTCCCTGCTCTTGTATTCTATGCCTCGGCCAATAAAGGCAAGTATTCCGTACGCCTTCTTAACTACCTTATCCACCTGGCCCGCTACTTTCAGAGATCTGTGGACAAGCACTCCAAGGTCCCTTTGTTCATCTACACTTCTAAGTGGCCGACCATTTATTCTACATACCCTTTCCTTATTAGCCCTTTCCAAGTGCATTACCTCACACTTCTCTGAATTAAATTCCATTTGCCACTGCTCTGCACACCTAACCAGTAGATTGATATCCTTCTGCAATCCATGACTTTCCTCGTCATTATCAACCACACAGCCAATTTTAGTGTCATCTGCAAATTTCTTAATCACACCCGCTATATTCAAATCTAGATCATCAATGTATACCACAAAAATTAAGGGACCCAGTACTGAGCCCCGCAGAACCCCACTGGAAACATCCTTCCAGTCACAAAAACATCCATCAACCATTACCCTTTGCTTCTTACCTCTAAGCCAATTTTGGATCCAACTTGCCATTTTGCCCTGGATCCCATGGGCTTTTACCTTCGTGACCAGTCTGCTATGTGGAACCTTATCAAAAGCTTTACTAAAGTCCATATACACTACATCACATACACTACCCTCACGACCCTCCTGGTTACCTCCTCGAAAAATTCAAACGACCCTCCTGGTTACCTCCTCGAAAAATTCAAACAGGTTAGTCAAACATGATCTTCCCTTAACAAATCCATGCTGACTATCCCTGATTAATCCTTGCCTTTTTAAATGTAGATTTATCCTGTCCTTCACGATTTTTTCCAATAATTTTCCCACCACTGAGGTTAGGCTGACAGACCTGTAATTACTCGGCCTATCCCTTTCTCCCTTCTTAAACAAGAGTGCCACATTAGCAGTCCTCCAGTCCTCCGGCACCATGCTTGAATCCAAAGAGGACTGTAAAATGATGGTCAAGGCCTCTGCTATATCCTCTTTTGCTTTGCTCAACAGCTTGGGCTGCATTTCATCCGGGTCTGGGGATTTATCCATTTTCAAAGCTGCTAAACCTCTTAATACCTCTTTTCTCACTCTATTTATTTCATCCAGAATTTCACACTCCTCCTCGATGGCAGTATCTGCATTGCCCCTTTCCTTTGTGAAAACAGACGCAAAGTATTCATTAAGAACCATACCCACATCTTCCGCCTCCACACACAGATTACCCTCATGGTAGGCCCTACCCTTTCTTTAGTTATCCTCTTGCTCTTAATATATTTATAGAATATCTTTGGGTTTTCCTTGATTTTACTTGCCAAGAATTTTTCATGCTCTCTCTTAGCATTCCTAATATCCTTTTTAATTTCATCTCTGAACTTTCTATATTCCTCCAGAGATTCTATAGTATTTAGCCATCGGTATATGACATAAGCTTCCCTTTTTTTCTTTATCCTCCCCTGTAAGTCCCTAGGCATTCAGGGGGCTCTAGAATTGTTATTCCCACCCTTTTTCTTTAAGGGCACATGTTTGGCATAAGCTCTCCGGATCTCCTCCTTGAATGCCTCCCACTGCTCCGACACTGATTTACCTTCAAATAGCTGTTTCCAGTCCACTGTGACCAAATCACTTCTCAACTTAGCAAAATTAGCTTTTCCCCAATTTGGGACTTTTATTCCTGGTCTATCCTTGTCCTTATCCATAACTACCATGAATCTGACTGAATTAGTTCTCTTGAATGCATTTTAGGAATTACGCACCCTCCATACGCTTCACACTAAATTTGTCCCAATATTAGGATAGTTGAAATCCCCTACTATTACTGCCCTATGGTTTTTGGACTTCACAGAAATTTGCCTACATATTTGCGCTTCTATCTCCCTCCCACTGTTTGGGGGTCTATAATACACGCTCAGCAGTGTGATCGCCCCTTTTTTATTTTTCAGTTCGACCCATATGGCCTCATTTAATGATCCCTCTAACATATCATCCCTCCTCACAGCTGTAATAGTTTCTTTAGTCAATACTGCGACCCCCACCACCTGTTTATCCCCTCTCTGTCCTGTCTAAAAATCCTGTAACCAGGAATATTGATCTTCCAAACCTGCCCCTCTTTCAGCCATGTCTCTGTAATGGCTATAATGTCATACTCCCAAGTGTCTACCTGTGTTCTCAGCTCAACCGCCTTATTCGCTATACTCCTTGCATTGAGGTATATACCATTTAGCACAGGAAGACCTCCTTGATTACTAATTACTAACCTCTGTTTCCTCTGTCTTACAGATTCACTTTCTACATTCTTCCTTTCCAATTTCAGCTTTACTTCCTTCTCTATTGAACTTGTTCTCAGGTTCTCATCCCCCTGCCAAGCTAGTTTAAACCCTCCCCAACAACACGAGCAAAACTCCCCGTGAGGATATTGGACCCGGCGCTGTTGAGGTGCAACCCATCCGGTTTGTACAGGTCCCATCTCCCCCAGAAGCGGTCCCAATGCCTCAGGAATTTAAAGCCCTCCCTCCTGCACCAACTCTCCAGCCATGCTTTCATTCTCTCTATCCTTCTATTCTGGTACTCATTAGCAAGTGGCACCAATAGTAACCCAGAGATTATTACCTTTGAGGTCCTACTCTTTAATTTTTCTCCTACCTCCCTAAATTCTGCCTGCAGGACCTCATCCCTCTTTCTACCTATGTCATTGGTCCCAATATGGACCACGACCTTTAGCTGTTCACCCTCTCCCCCCAGAATGCCCTGCATCCACTCTGTGACATCTTTGACACCAGGGAGGCACCATACCATCCTGGAGTCACGTCTATGGCTGCAGAAATGTCTCTCTATTCCCCTAACTATTGAATCCCCTACCACTACAGCTCTTTTATTCTTTGTCCCTCCCCCCTATGCAGCTGAGCCACCCGTGGTGCCTTGGACTTGGCTTTGGCTGCACTGCCCAGAGGCACCATCGCCCTCACCGGTGCTCAGAAGAGAATATCATTAGAAAGTGAGATGGATTCAGGGGAAGACTCCTGCACTACCTGTCTAACATTCTTTCTTCATCTGGTGGTCACCCACTCCTTCTCTGCCTGCATGCTTTTAAGCTGTGGGGTAACCACCTCCTAGAACGTGCTAGCCACGTAGCTCTCAGCCTCGCGGATGCACCGTAGTGACTCCAGCCCCTGTTCAAGTTCCGAAACGCGGAGCTTGAGTAGTTGAGGATGCAGACACCTCCTGCACACATGGTTGTCTAGGCAGCACGAAGCATCCAGGACTTCCCACATGCTGCAGGAAATGCACTCTACAGGACTGAGCTGCCCTGCCATCCCTCTAATTAGATTTATCTGTTATAAAAGAGAAAGAGAGATACTTACCAATCAAATAGCCAATCACTTACCTGCCCGGACGAGGGACATGAGCGTGCAGAGGTCGGAAATACAGTTTGGAGCCGAATTCGAAATCAGCGGGGTGCAAGGGAGTAACGCACTCAGCAGCAGGAGGCCTGGAGGTCAGCGAGGAACGGGAGGCCTGGAGATCGGCAAGGAATGGAAGGCCCGGAGGTCAGCAAGGAGTGGGAGGCCTAGAGATCGGCGAGGAATGGGAGGCCTGGATGTTGGCGAGGAGCAGATACTGAGCCTACACCAGCAAGGTGGGAGGCCAGCCAGGTGTTTTGAATTTTTCAATTGACCCCAGTCAAAACAGCTTTTTGGGGAGAGAGTTCCAGATTTCCACTACTCTTTGTGTGAATAAGTTTTTCCTGACATCACGACTGGTTGTGATCTTCCAAAGTTCCCTAGATTCAAGAAAAGTCCCAGCAAATTGGAAGGTAGCAAATGTAACCCCGCTATTCAAGAAAGGAGAGAGAGAGAAAAAAAGGAACTACAGGCCAGTTAGTATCACATCAGTCATCGAAAAAATGCTGGAATCTGTTATTAAGGAAGCGGTAACAAGGTACTTAGAAAATCATAATATGATTAGGCAGAGCGAACATGGTTTTATGAAAGTTAAATTGTGTTTAACAAATTTATTAAGAGTTTTTTTAAGATGTATTTGGGTTCCCAAAAGGCATTCGATGAGGTGCCATATAAAAGGTTGTTGAGCAAGATAAGGGCATATGGGGTTGGGGATAAGGTATTAGCTTGGATAATGGACAGAAAACAGAGAGTCGGGATAAACGGGTCATTTTCAGATTGGCAAGCTGTAACCAGTGGGGTGCAACAAGGATCAATGCTTGGGCCTCAGTTATTTACAATCTATGGGCCCAAGTTTCCACACGATAAAAAACGGGCGCCCCTCCAAGTTGGGCGCCCGTTTTTCGCGCCTAAAACGACGCCTAAAAAAAACTCGCGATTCTGGAGAGCCCTGCAGCTCCTTGTCTGCCTGGCGCGGCGCCCAGGGAGGTGGAGCCTATACTCGCGCCGATTTTGTAAGTGGGAGGGGGCGGGTACTATTTAAATTAGTTTTTTTCCTGCCGGCAACGCTGTGCGTGCGCGTTGGAGTGTTCGCGCACGCGCAGTGTGAAAAAAGCATTGGCACTCGGCCATTTTTGTAGTTCTTTGTAGCTGTTTAATTTTTGAACATTTTTTTAATAAAAGCACATTGCCATCAGCACATCAGCACTTGCAGCCTTCTCAATGTCTCCTCCTCCCCCCCACCCCGCGGGAAGAACGGGCGCCTCCCCCCCCCGCGGGAAGAACGGGCGCCTCCCCCCCCCGCGGGAAAGAATGGGCGCCACCTACCCCCCCCGCGGGAAGAACGGGCGCCTCCTACCCCCCCCGCGGGAAGAACGGGCGCCTCCTACCCCCCCCCCCCGCGGGAAAGAATGGGCGCCACCTACCCCCCCACCCCGCGGGAAGAACGGGCGCCTCCTACCCCCCCCGCGGGAAAGAATGGGCGCCACCTACCCCCCCACCCCGCGGGAAGAACGGGCGCCTCCCCCCCCCGCGGGAAAGAATGGGCGCCACCTACCCCCCCCGCGGGAAGAACGGGCGCCTCCTACCCCCCCCGCGGGAAGAACGGGCGCCTCCTACCCCCCCGCGGGAAGAACGGGCGCCTCCTACCCCCCCCCCGCGGGAAAGAACGGGCGCCTCCTCTCCCCCCCCCGCGGGAAGAACGGGCGCCTCAGGCTGACTGCAGCATTCTCCGTGCCTGAGGTAGGAAGATGGTTTATTTAATCTTTTCTTTGCTTAGAAATATTTATTCAGGTTGGATTTATTTGTATAATATTTGTAGAAGTATAAATAAGGATTTATTGTAGAATTTAATGAGTTCCCTTCCCCCCCTCCCCCCCTCCCCCCCCACCTCGTTCTGAATTTGTAACCTGCGCCTGATTTTTTAATGTGTAGAACAGGTTTTTTCAGTTCTACAAAAATCTTCACTTGCTCCATTCTAACTTAGTTTGGAGTACGTTTTCACTGTGGAAACTTTGAAATCAGGCGTCAGTGGCCGGACACGCCCCCTTTTGAAGAAAAAATTCTGTTCCAAAGTAGAACTGTTCTACCTGACTAGAACTGCAGAAAAAAAAATGTGGAGAATTGCGATTTCTAAGATAGTCCGTTCTCCACCAGTTGCTCCTAAAAATCAGACGCAAATCATGTGGAAACTTGGGCCCTATATTAATAAATTAGATGAAGTCCGACTTTGGTAACTACAGAGGAATCTCCCTGCTGTCTGCCACAGGGAAAATCATTGCAAGAATCCTCCTCAATCGTCTTCTCCTTGTGGCTGAAGAGGTCCTCCCAGAGTCGAAATGCAGATTCCATCCACTGAGGGGTACAACGGACATGATCTTCACTGCGCAACAACTACAAGAGAAATGTAGGGAACAGAACCAGCCCTTGTACATGGCCTTCTTTGACCTCACAAAGGCCTTTGAAACTGTCAACCGTGAGGGATTATGGAGCATCCCCCTCCATTTCGGCTACCCTCAAAAGTTTGTCACCTTCCTCTGTCTGCTTCACGATGACATGCAAGTCGTGATCCTGACCGACAGATCCACCACAGACCCAATCCACGTCCAAACCGGGATCAAGCAAGGCTGCATCATCGCACTAACACTCTTTTCGATCTTCCTTGTTGCAATGCTACGTCTCACCCATAGCAAGTTCCCCGCTGGAGTGGAGCTAACTGATAGAACAGATGGGAATCTGTTCAACCTCCGCCGCCTCCAGGCCAAATCTAACGTTGTCTCATCCTCTGCCATCGAACTACAGTATGCAGATGACGCTTGCGTCTGTGCACACTCGGAGGCCGAACTCCAAGCCATCGTCAACACCTTCACTGAGACGTACAAGAGCATGGGCCTTACACTAAACATCCGTAAGACAAAAAGTCCTCTACCAACCTGATCCCGCCACAAAGCACTGCCACTGATTATCAAAATCCACGATGAGGCCTTGGATGACCGTGGACCATTTTCCATACCTCGGGAGCCTACCGTTAGCAAGTGCAGACATTAACAATGAGGTCCAGCACCGCCTTCAGTGTGTCAGTGCAACCTTCGGTCGCCTGAGGAAGAGAGTGTTTGAAGACCAGGACCTCAAACCCGGCACCGAGCTCATGGTCTACAGGGCAGTAGTGATACCTGCCCTCCTATATGGCTCAGAGACATGGACTATATACAGCAGACACCTCAAAGCGCTGGAGAAGTACCACCAACGCAGCCTCCACAAGATCCTGCAAATCCATTGGCAGGACAGATGCACCAACATCAGTGTTCTCGCTCAAGCCAACATCCCCAGCATCGAAGCATTGACCATACTCGATCAGTTCCGTTAAGCGGGCCACATCGTCCGCATGCCCGACATGAGACTCCCAAAGCAAACGCTGTACACGAAGCTTCGACATGGCAAGCGAGCCCCAGGTGGGCAGAGAAAACGCTTCAAGGACATGCTCAAAGCTTCCTTGACAAAGAGCACATCCCCACTGATGCCTGGGAATTCCTGGCCCAAGACCACCCAAAGTGGAGGAAGAGCATCCGGGAGGGCGCTGAGCACCTCGAGTCCCATTGCTGAGAACAAGCAGAAACCAAGTATAGACAGTAGAAGGAGCATGCATCTAACCAGGCTCCCGGACCACCCTTTCCTTGAACCACCGTCTGCCCGACCTGTGACAGAGACTGTAAGTCCTGCATTGGACTCCTCAGTCACCTGAGAATTCACTTTTAGAGTGGAAGCAAGTCATCCTCCGAGGGACTGCCTATGGTGATGATATTAATAACTTAGATGAAGGGACTGATATTGCAATAAATCCAATTTTTCTGACAATACGAAGCTAGGTGGAAAGTTAAGATGTGAGGAGGGGGCAAAAAGCCTGCAAAGGGATATTGACAGGTTAAGTAACAGGGCAATAAGATGGCAGATAGGGTATAATGTGGGGAAATGTGAAGATATTCACTTTGGTAGGAGGATTAGAAAAACAGAATATATTTTAAATGTTGAGAAACTACTAAATGTTGGTGTTCAGAGGGATTTAGGAGTGCTAGTGCAAGAAACACAGAGAGTTAGCATGCAGGTACAGTAGGCAGTTAGGGAGGCAAATGGCATGTTGGCCTTTATTGCTAGAGGGTTGGAGTGCAAGAGTAAGGACATTGTGCTACAATTGTACAGTGCTCTGGTGAGACTACATCTGGAGTACTGTGCACAGTTTTGGTCTCCTTATTTAAGGAAGGATGTACTTGCCTTAGATGCACTGCAACAAAAGTTTACTAGATTGATTCTTAGGATGAGAAAGTTGTCCTATGAGGAGAGATTGAGCAGATTGGAGCTATAATCTCTGGAGTTTAAAAGAATGACAGGTGATCTAATTGAAACATATAAGCTACTGAGGGGATTGAAAGGGAGATTGTTTCCCCTGGCTGGAGAACCTAGAACTAGGGGGCATAGTCTCGGGATAGGGGGCCCGCCTTTTAAGAGTGAGTTGAGAAGGAATGTCTTCACTCAGAGGGTTGTGAATCTTTGGAATTCTCTTCCCCAAAGTGCTGTGGGTGCTCAATCATTGAGTATATTCAAGGCTGAGATAGATAGATTTTTGGACTCCAGAGGAATTAAGAGATATGGGGATAGGGCAGGGTAGTGAAGTTGAGGTTGAAGATCAGCCATGATCTTATTGACTGGCGGAGCAGGCTCGAGGGGCCATATGGCCTACTCCTGCTCCTACTTCTTATGTTCTTATATGTCCAGGTAGTACTGTCATGGTCTGCAAGTAAGGGCAATTGGGTTGCTATGGATGTGCCTACTCCCCACCCCCTCCTGAGATGCCTTTATGGCTGAAAGTAATGCAGCCCTATGAACTGTTTTTTCTCACCCAATTCATGCAGCGTTATGAGAACAGCCAAAGGGATTCCTATCCTCCCAACTTGGTTAACTACAACTTGTAGTCAGCAGGAAAGTGTTTCTTAGCAAAACGAAGGCCTGCATACAAATGCAACAACTCGGAGGGATAGACAAAGCATCCAAAATATTCGATGCACAAGCAGAGAAATCTTAAATAAAAAAGAACCACTCAATTAAACAACATTAACCGAACTTTAAGGAACGGTCCAAATCAGGCCAGGCCTGTCTCCCTGTTACTTGTTCATTTTATATGGGCAAGCAGCACCCTTGGGGCAGAACTGCACCTGAATTTTTGACATTCAGTTTAGGAAGTTATTCCATCATGTACAGTGGTTGATGTTTGCCCTTATTGCAGCCTCTTTGTTCATATCAAAATCACCCATCAGAAATTGGATGGTCTATGAATTGTTGGCGTGAGGTTGAAAACCCAATTTCCTGACCCATACCTGCACCAGAATGGCCCCATGTAACTGCTGGGAGCTTGAAAAATTGACCCTACATATATCATACATATTTTTTATATTTCTGCTTGGTATTTATACACTGTACCAGACTCTGTACTACATTAGAATTGTATAACACTTGTCCTGTTTAAATAAAGAGTAATGGCCTAAAGTGACAGAAGATATGTTTTTTATCACTCCGATAACAAATATCTATCTGCTTGATTTCTGTTGATACCTTCTTGTCATTTTCAGGCTTTGGATGTTGGAAATGCACAGCAGGCTGATCAATACCTAAAAGTTAATAATAATTAGAATTTCCTATTTCTAGCTCTAGACCATATGCTAAACAGACTTTCATTTATATATTCTTGGTTTCAAAGCTTTTATCATTCATATTACATATTTATCCAGAATATCTTTTCAGAAAGAATGTAATAGAAATTTGTATCTGAGAAAGAAAAGGCCCTTCAATTTTCAAAGCTAGATGAACATTTATTCAATAGATTTACTTCAGAACTTGAATTCATTTTACCTGAGCGCTTCAATAGTTATTATATAAGACATGAAGTTTCAACACTCAGCCCCAGCTGAATTGATATTTCATGCATTAAGTTTGGTGTCGAGCATCACTGTGCCATTCAGGCTCATTTATCTCTTACACATTCAGAAAAATCAATTATTTCATTTCACAGGTTAAAACAAATATCATAGGCAAACAAATCACTTTATTCTGATACTAATTCCGATAATTATTACCTGATAATAATTATTTCAATCTGGTCACAACTTAATGACTGGTATTGAAGAAGGTGAAAAACTTTCAACCAAAATATTGATAAGGAATATTTGTGTGGTATTCATTTTTGGTATGCTATATAAATTATATAGTGATTGAAAGGAATTACATAAAGACTGCTGAACACCTTACCTCACAGATTTTAACTACGCAATATCAGTGGAATTGTGGCTTTGCGTGTTTTACACTATTGTCTACAATCAAAATTACCCCCATTCACATTCCCCTGAGGAGATGACTCGTTCTTTTGCCCTATATTTCTCAAGGCAAGGAATGTCATTGCAAGGAAGGGAAATATTGTGACACATCCTGTGTTCGCATCAAGTCAGGTATAGCTTTGGATCAATCAGATGCAGATTAGAGCTTCCTGCACTCGATTCCAACATTCTGCTTTAACTCCAGCTTGAGTACAACAACCCTTACTGTCATATTTTCAGTTCTCAAACTAGCAAGCACTATGCCCTCTCTGAGTATGATTGCCAATTTAGTATATAACTAGTGATGAATTATAGGCCCATACCCAGTAGGAACTAACTGGTGTTGTGGGTTTGAACATTAGTATGGTCCATTGGATAAAAGCATCATCCAGTGTAATAATAAGCAATACAGACTGGTCCCTGTTGAATTAGCTAATCAGCTTTACTAGTAGTTTTTGGCATTTTATTTGCCTCAGCACTGCGCGCTGGGAAGGAGAAAAAGCAATAGTGTTTCATGCATGTTGATCACTTTCCAATGACCCTTGCTGGAAAGCGCACAGATGTGAAAGGTTGGATGTGAACAGGATGTGAATAGCCTACTACTATGTAATGAGGATGATGCTCTTCACTCCAAAAAAAGATGGGCTCACAGGTGTTACAATGAGTTACGTCTTAAAGGGTGGAAGATGCTTGTGCATGGATTTTTTTAACGTGTGGTGACTGTTGCACACCAGCCACCACACGGGCTTGACAGAGCTAGGTCTTGGTCCAGTGGTGAGGATTGACCAAGACGACTAGAGGCCAAGCTCTGTTGTGCCTCCCCTGGACCCTGACCCCTCTGATATTATATGCTGCGCTACTCCTGGGCCACGGTCCCAACGCTGTTAAAAGCTGTGCTGCCCCGCTCTGGGCTCAACCTCCGCCCCCCCCCCCCACTGGGCTCAAACGCCGCCCCTCGCTGGACTCAACCTCCGCCCTCGCTGGGCTCGACCACTGCCCCTCGCTGGGCTCGACCACTGCCCCTCGCTGGGCTCGACCTCTGCTGCCGCTGGGCTCGGCTCTCAGTCCCCCATTGGGCTCGGCGCCACTCCAATGGGCCCGGCTCTCAGCCCCCCATTGGGCTCGGCGCCACTCCAATGGGCTCGGCTCTCAGCCCCCCATTGGGCTCGGCGCCACTCCAATGGGCCCGGCTCTCAGCCCCCCATTGGGCTCGGCGCCACTCCAATGGGCCCGGCTCTCAGCCCCCCATTGGGCTCGGCGCCACTCCAATGGGCCCGGCTCTCAGCCCCCCATTGGGCTCGGCGCCACTCCAATGGGCTCGGCTCTCAGCCCCCCATTGGGCTCGGCGCCACTCCAATGGGCCCGGCTCTCAGCCCCCCATTGGGCTCGGCGCCACTCCAATGGGCTTGGCTCTCAGCCCCCCATTGGGCTCGGCGCCACTCCAATGGGCCTGGCTCTCAGCCCCTCGTTGGGCTCGACCTCCGCTCCTGCTGGGCTCGGCTCTAAGCCTCCCGCTGGGCTCGGACGGCGCTCCAATGGGCTGCCTGGACTCCAGTGATGTCAGTCCAGTCGCTCTTCTAGATGTGGTCGCATTCCTGGGCCAGCTCGCGCCACTCCCTGCAGTGGCTATGTATACCCCGCCTGCCACCGATGCAGGTCGGGGGGCGCCGCCTACTGAATAACCTACTAAACCACTCACTCGACTTACACATGAAGGTTGGGTGAGAAACTAAAAGGCTGCTAGTGACAGTGGATCAATACAGCAGTAAGAATCAGCACCTTCAGGAAAGGTGGGGAGGAAAATCCTGATAAAACACTTAAGGGACGCTTTTAACTCTGCCTGTCCGATGGAAATTGTGCAGATGGGCAGTTAAAATCTCCCGTGAGACTTACCCACCGAGGTCATGCTCACTTCCCATAGGTTTAAATTTTAACCTGTTCTTCTGAGCAGGCAGGAAGGAAACCCGCTAGCAACAAGCGGGGTCCTTCGTTAATATCCAGAGGAGGTTTGGTGACATTGTCGGAGCTGAATTATTATTGTAACCAGAGGCCAGAGCAGACCTGTCATTGTGGCTGTCCCACCAGGCCAACCTCACATGAAGAGGTGTTGGGGCCAGAAGAGGCCCAATAAGGATTGCTCATCTAGGCCCCACAATAACAGTTTGAGCCTCCTCTGCCCCATGTTTCCCTCTCTTTCTCTCGATCGTGAGGCCCTCCTGAAATCTCTCCATGATTTACCAAGTGCCAGGGTCTGTTTCTTCCAATCCCAGCATTGGCCTCCCATTGTGCCATTTGCCTGTTTCGGGTGGAAGACTGACTAATTCTATGCAGATGAGGCCCAGAGTTAAAATCTCCTGGGTATCATGCTGCCGGGGTCGGAACGGTTTGCCGCCTGCCTTGGACCTCGCTTTCCCGACTCTCCTCCCCCACCCCGAGTTAAAATCGATGGCTATTCAATTCTGATTGAGTTGAGTCAGCACTGTTAAACATGAGCTGTAAATCTACCTCAGAAACCGTATGCAATTGTTTGATGTGGGAATTATCACACTGGTGTTGTGGGGGAGAAGCAATCTGGAGAGGTTGGGGTTCAGCCACATTGTTGGGCAGTGCAGAAAGACCTTTGCCCAGTAACTTGTTTTGTACCTGACCTTGGTCTGCTTGATACCATCACTGACTATAAAAGTAAGGTTTTCTACTCCTCAATCAATGAATTTCTCACCATGATGAGCACTAAATTCACCAAATTTGACTGTGATACATATGCAAATGGACAGGGTCAGTTTGGTAGAAAGTCCTTTCAGGCATCACTATAAATGGACAGATGAGAAATAAAGAACAAAAGAAACCAAACCGATAAAAACAGCATCTCATAATGAAACACAGGGCATACTTGCTTTATCTTGTGTTTGAGAAGGCTGTTATTATGCATATGAGGAGAATAACACATTAAATGATATACAGAAAGACATGAATTTGTACCAAATTGCTCAATAAACCATGTTTTTATTTTCGTGGAAATCGATTTCTGTGCGCTGGCTGCAGAAGCTGAAGGTAGCAGTCACCTTGAGATAGTGACGCAAAGTAATTTTCCCAGCAGCCGTGATCAGAGCCCATAAATCAGTTTGATGTGATTTTGCAGTTTAATAACACTCTGCCTAGCCCCGTAGCCGCAGAATGGCTGAAGAATGTGAACTTCTTTAGGGCAAAGAATTTGCACTGTCTATTGATAAAAATAACTTGAATTTATACCCAAACTTTTTGTGCCCTCTGCAATTTGTTTAATACAAGGTGTAGCGATGTGTCCTCATTAGCTAGCAAATAAACAAGAGGTTTTAAAAAAAAATATATGAATTATTTGGAACAAAAAAGTTTCAGATATATGCTCCAGATCTGGTCATATTCTCTCAGCGTTGGTTTGTGTGGATTGTGAAATATTTTGAATGAACAGTTCCCTTAATTCACATATAACTGAATAGGAATTAAATCTGGAGCCAGGTGTAGCTGTTAAGGTCATATAGTTGCACCCTGGGTAGAAACACTTAGAAAGAAGATGTCAGTTTCAATTAACAAATAGAGAGGATACTGGAGATATTAATGAACAATATCCCGTAAGGTTAGAGCTGCTGGTTAAATAAGAAATATGTTGATTCTCACTGTATTTAATTACTTTAATAAATCCTATGTATGATCAAGGAATCTGATAAAGTGACTGGGAAAAATCAACATCTGTTCCATAAGCTTTTCATTTAGAATTTCTGGTTTACAGTCCCAGATAACAAAAATAAGGGTTGAACATATTTTGCAAGTATGACTAATTAATGTCTAATTGTATTTGATTTACGATAAATATGTGAATTCTGAATTAACCACCTAAGTGAAAGTACTGTTTTCACCTCTTTGAAAACCTCGATTCTTACATGGCTTAAAATACAGAAGAGTGAGTGTTACTGATCTTAACTGATTGAGTCCAAACACAATTCAAACTAGTGACTCTTTAAACTGGGAATTCGTTGCTCAGAATGTGATATTGTTGGTTTCGCAGAAAAGAGAGGTATATGTGACCAGACATTTAACCTGGTAGGAGAATTACTATTTAAGTAGAGTATTACATTTTACCATCAGCGGGGGGAGCTGGGAGTGATGTCAGAAGTTGACATTTGAATATCACAGTGCTGGGGGAGCAGAGGTGAACAACAGCTGATGGGAATGAACTTCATTCCTTAAGCATTGTGATATTTAAATGGTAACTCTCCCTCATGACTTCAATCCTGGTGCCTGCTGCTGATTTTAAGTGTCACTTGGGTAATCTTCTTGTGGGATATTTCAGTGTATGTGCAGAAGGTATAATAGCCAAAGGTTTATAGAGTGATTTAAGAATGATTTAAAGTATTGGAGGCTCAGCAAGCTTTTAAGGTCCAGTGCGAGCAGCACAAATGGAGGCCAACATTGTGTATGGTTCTTGTTTTTCACAGATGGTTAACTACGCTGAAATGAGTGAAAGTTTTTTGCACATAACATAACATTTATTTTATTTTCCTTCTAGTTTACAGCTTTTTTAAGTTTCTAGCTTAGCTAAAACAATATACAGTATTACACTCAGCTTGTCGTGAAAAGTGGTCAATATCTAACATACTGAGGGAAGACTGGTTAAAATCCTGTGAGGCACGGGAGCATCTTATAAAACTATTCTGGTTCTTGACCAACTATACTCGATTGAGTCTCAATACACTGTGTTCAGGTATTTAATATCCAACCATTATGATTAAATTCCTATTCAATCACAGCTTTCTGAAGGCACAGTTTTCTGATTGGCTGAATACAGTGCATTCAGACCCAACCAAAGATAATCAAGGCCTGTTTGAAGATACTTTCAAAAGATGCTCTGAGAACCCATTCCCTGCTATGGCAAGTCAACAGCAATGGGGAATTCTCTGCTTTCATTTGGCTCAGGCAGCGACTTGTGAAAGGTGCAGGGTCAGAATTCCAATGGTGGCAGAATCTGCGATTGGGTAATGCTAATAAATGCTGCTTGTACTGATAGGGCAACTGAGGACTGTGGGCAGATTGCAATTCTAAACCTATCATTTGACCCAATTCATCATTCTGTCCATCGCCAATTCCATAATGCAATGTTGAAACAAAATAAAAATACAGACGCATTATCATTTTCTATTATTCCCACAAGTACTACGATATATTCTGTGACAACTGGATATTCCACTAATTCTGCTTTCTGATATTCAATATTAAATTCTTTACGTCATCAGTTGCAGGATAAGAAACAACATTCAATAAGCAATGGCATAAAAAATCAAAGAATAGTCTTGTTGATTTTAATTAAAGTTTAATTTGAAAACTTTCATTTGATGAGACCATTGTTAATTTTCTTGCTATGCTGCTGTGCAGATACAAATGCAATGGGCTTTACAAAAACATGCATTTATATTTAATGTAGTTAAATAACTCAAGGCACTTTACAAAGGTGAGAAAATGGACAACAGATACTAGCAGAAGAATCAAGGAGGGTGATTGAAAGCATAGAAGAGGTAGGTTTTGAGAATGATTTTGAAGGAAGGGTGATAACAAGGTACAGGGGTTTAGATAGAGAGCTTCAGCGTGTGGGGGAGAACGCAGCTGAAGGCCGTGCCAACAATGGAACAGCAGAGGAAAGGGCGATACAAAGAAGGCCAGAATCAGAAGAGTGGATGGCATGAGATGGCAAATAGGGCTGGAAGGGGTCACTGAGGTGGGAAGGGGCAAGGTGATGTGGAGATTTATAAATGAAATGAGGATTTTGAATTCAGTGCGTTGGGGGAGAATAGGTGGAGGTTGCCAAGGACAGCAGTAAAAGGAGAATGGGACTTAGAGCTGGACAAGATGCAGGCAGCAGAGGATTGTTACATCAGTCATGGCTTTAGGTCATTAAAGGTATAACAGACAAAGTCATTTAATGAACAAATGACAATTATAAACAACTTTGATTTTTCCATTTTTGATGTACCAAAGGGAATACATTTGTTTTAAAGAACTAAATTATTTGCAGGAAAATGATTTAAAACTCCCCATAGAGATATTCCTTGCTCCAATTTCCCCCTCATCCCTAGTTTCCTAAAAGTGGGAATTTATGCTGGATTATCATTCCACAAATGGCAGCAGGCCTGTGGCTCGTGTTCAAGTGCCCATTCTTCACATGTGAGCCTTGGCAGAACATTTCGCCTTTGGTGCCTGTACAGCAAAACTCGATTCGATCCTTAGCCAACATCTATGCTCAAGCACTTCCAGCAAGAGGTCAGTGCAAATGGGAACTATGCCTGATTATTTTTCCTCCATCAGCTAACACTTTGGTTGCCTGGTTGCAAATTGACAAAATCATTATAGTTCATCCTGCTCAACTGAAGGATTGGGTAATCTCACCACGTAAACCTGCGATGACTAGATTGTAAGATAAATGTGCTGGTTCCTCTTTGGTCTGACTCCTTCATTTCACCTTCAAAAAAAAATAAGTCTTAAGTAGCAGAGTAATCTAATGTGTTGGAAGACTAATATACATTTTCATGGAGCACAGGGATGCAGGCTTAACCCCGGTGATCCAAATCTCATGTGTGTTGCGGCAGAGATGCACCAAGCACAGACCTGGAGGGAGAACTTTCACAGGGGTTCTCCTGATCATCTGCCATAACTTCAGCAGAAGAACTGTGGAATCGCAGGAGAAACACCATAAATGGTGTTTATGCCATATTTATGGGCTTCCAGAGCACTTCTTCCGAAGTCACAGCAGATGATCGGGAAATCCACTCTCCTGGTGATGAGAGTTGAGTGGAAAGAGAGAAAAATGAGACAGAGATTCATGAAACATTCTCATCTGCCTCCAGTCTACCAGTCAAGTCATGCTTCAAGGCTGCCAGCCCCACTCTCCCAGCTGCAGGAACTGCATAGCCCCAGAGTGTAGGAAACAGGTCAAAGAGGTCGCTTTTATGGTGCATCTTAAAGGAGGAGAGAGAGGTTGAAGAGGTTACAGAGATAAGGAGGGGAAAATCCATGGAGAGAATTGAATACAAGGATGAGGATTTTAAATTTGTGGCTTTGCTGGACCAGGAGCCAAAATCACGCTACTCTACGCTATTCTCGCTGCAATGTTTCATCTCACCTTTGACAAGCTCCAGCTGGAATGGAGTTAATCTACAGGACAAGCAGGAAATTGTTCAACCTCCAACGTCTCCAGTCCAGGTCCAAGGCTGTTCCAACCTATGCCATTGAATTACAGTATGCAGATGATGCTTGTGTTTGTGCGCACTCGGAGTCCGAACTCCAAACCATCGTTGACAGCTTCACTGAAGCATATGAGAGTCTGGGCTTTACATTAAACACCAGTAAGACAAAGGTTCTCTACCAACCTACCCCCGCCACACAGTACTGATCCCCAATTATCAAGATCCATGACGAGACCTTGTACAATGTGAACCATTTCCCATACCTTGGGAGCCTACTATCAGCAAGGACAGACATCGATGACGAAGTCCAACACTGTGTTCAGTGTCCTAGTGCAGCCATCGGCCACCTGAGGAAAAGAGTATTGAAGACCAGGATCTCAAACCCGGCACCAAGCTCATGGTCTAAAGAGTAATAGTGATACCCGCCCTCCCATATGCTTCAGAGACATGGACTATGTACAGTAGACACCTCAAAGCACTGGGAAAGCACCACCAACGCTGCCTCCGCAAAATCCTGCAAATCCATTGGCAGGATAGGTGCACCAACATCAGCATTCTCTCTCAGGCCAACATCCCCAGCATCGAGGCATTGACCACACTCGACCAGCATCGATGGACGGACCACATTGTCCGATACTAGGCTGCCAAAACACGCACTCTACTCCGAACTATGTCAGGGCAGGCGAGCCCCAGGAGGGCAGAGAAACCGCTTTAAGGACACCCTCAAAGTCTCCTTGAAAAAATGAACATCCCACCGACTCTTGGGAATCCCTGGCCCAAGACCGCTCAAAGTGCAGGAGAAACATCCGAGAAGGCGCCAAACACTTAGAGACTCTTTGCCGGGAGCCAAGTGCAAACAGCGAAAGGAGCGTATGACAAATCAAGCACCCCACCCACCTGTCCCTCCAACCACCATCTACCCCACCTGTGACAGAGACTGTAGATCCTGCATTAGTCCCATCAGTCACCTTAGAACATAAGAAATAAGAGCAGGAGTAGAACATTTGGCCCCTTGAGCTTGCTCCGCCATTCACTAAGATCATGATTGATCTGATCATGGCCTCATCTCCACTTCCCCGCCTGCTCCCCATAACACTTGACTTCCTTTTCATTCAAAAATCTGTCTATCTCCACATTAAATATATTCAATGACCCAGCCTCCACAGCTCTCTGGGGGTACAGAATTCCAAAGATTCATGACCCTCTGAGAGAAGAAATTCTTCCTCATTTCTGTTTTAAATGGGCAACCCCTTATTCTGAAACTATGCCCCCTAGTTCTAGATTCCCCATGAGGGAAAACATCCTCTCTGCATCTACCCTGTCAAACCCCCTCAGAATTTTATATGTTTCAATAAGATCACCACTCAGTCTTCTAAATTCCAAGGAGTATAAGCCCAACCTACTCATTTTAGTGTGGAAGCAAGTCATCCTCGACTCCGGTGGACTGCCTAAGAAGAAGAAGAGAAAAGAAGACTCTATGATTTAAAGGACAATCCAACACAAGGTGTTATGTCTTTAATATTCTTATGAATGACTCCACGAGGTCTAGTATTGTACAATACATGTTGACATCGACACAGCTGTCGCACAATCTTATACCGATGAGCAGCTTATCGGCATAGTCACCAATAAAGACAACTCTGATGAAGAGATGAGCGATTCAGACACTGAGATTGAAGTAAAAGAAAGGAAAACTTGGGCACGTGCTGAAGAGGCAATGAAATATGTCGTAGGTTTCTTTGAAGAGAATTCTCATTTCACTTCTCACGAGGTTCTGCAAGCTCATATCATCCACAACACATTAATAAAGAAGAAAATGAATTCATTTAAACAAGCAGATATAAGATTGCTTTTAAAAAAATCAAGCTAAGTTTTAACATTTTTAATTCTTTTAACATAATAAAATAATTTTGAGACAAAATGAATCCATTGTCATTAACTTTGCGCCATGATAACACGAACTAAGTCTTCGTGGTTGGTTCTATCAACGTCAAATTTCAGCTCTGAGATGTGCTCTCGCCCTAGCGGCAAAATTGTTTACCCAGAATGGTCGTATCCCCGAGGGACCCGGATAATCGAGAGTTGCCTGTACTAGAGCTGTTGTGAACTTAATCCCATTTATTGGAACTCCAGAGTCAGGCACAAGCATGGTGGACAGCCTTTTATACTGGGCCCTGCACACCTATGCAGGTGACCCTCAGGTCTCCCATCGCAGTGCCCTCTGGTGGCACACCTTATGTGACTATACAGTTAGTATACATGGTCTACATACATGACATCACTTCCCCTCAAGTCTTTAATGCAAATTGACTCATACATTGACGGTGACCTGGGTTTTTCTTTTTCTGGTTGACCATTGGAGGGTCGCTTCTAGCTTGGATGGGTTGGTAGTGAGATTTGTTGCCAGTGAAGATCCCTGTGGTTTCTGGTTGTGAGTCCATGACTACTCCATTCTCCCCACCACATAGAGATCATGTTAATGGACCGCTACATGCAAGTTGCATTCAAGTTCATCACATGGGTTTTATATTTACATTTTGGTACATTTGTTGGGTGGATTACAGTTGCGTTTCTTTTTGTGTGGTACATTTACATGATCAGTACAGGTATATCAGTACAGGTACACAAGGACAGTCTAGTTCCAGCATGGCAGGATGAGATCTGGGTCGTCTGGTGGCGGCGCAGTGCCCCATGCTGGTGGGTCTGTGGGTGAGGTGAACTCATTTTGCTCGAGCTGCTGGAGCTTAGGGCGCTTGCCGTTATTCCGAGTGTCGGGCAGGCCCAAAGACAGCTGATGTGTTTGTGACCTCCCTGTCCTTTTCGTTTGCACAGTGTCGCTGCTACTCCCTGGGAAGCAGTCTGATTGAGTGAGCGTTTCGTCTAAGCAATGGTGGGGCTGCCTCGTCTTGTCTAGCAGTTCACAGGGGACTGCTGACTCGCTTTCCTTGAGGGCACCATTGTGAGCACACTCTAGTTTGGGATCCTGGCTGGTCCCGTTCGGTGGAGCTGTTGCGAGTGACCCTTCGCTCTTGGGCATTGCCGTGGTGGTGAGTGAATTTGCGGGCTGCGCCCTTTCCACCCGGGTGGTGGGCGACGGTAGCCGACTGTGAGCATAGGCACAGTTTACTATTTCTGGCCCGTGGCGGTTCATGCCATCGGGTGCCTGCAATGTTAACCCAATCTGAGGCAGGGTATCGCTACCGGTACCTCTGCTCTCCGGGGATCATTTGCTCTGCGGCTTGTCTACTTCTGTCAGCTGTGGGGACACATTGGGCCCAAGTTTCCACATGATTTCCGCCTGATTTTTAGGAGCAACTGGTGGAGAACGGACTATCTTAGAAATCACAATTCTCCACATTTTTTTTTCTGCAGTTCTAGTCAGGTAGAACAATTCTACTTTGGAACAGAATTTTTTCTTCAAAAGTGGGTGTGTCCGGTCACTGATGCCTGATTTCAAAGTTTCCACAGTGAAAACATACTCCAAACTAAAGTAGAATGGAGCCAGTGAAGATTTTTGTAGAACTGAAAAAACCTGTTCTACACATTAAAAAATCAGGCGCAGGTTACAAATTAGGCGTCCAGAACGAGGTGGGGGGGGAGGGGGGGGGGGAAGGGAACTCATTAAATTCTACAATAAATCCTTATTTATACTTCTACAAATATTATACAAATAAATCCAACCTGAATAAACATTTATAAGCCAAGAAAAGATTAAATAAACCATCTTCCTACCTGTGTGAAAGTGCTTCAGCCAGGGAGAATTCTGCAGCCGTTCGTGCCGCTGAGCGGGGGGGGGGGGGGGGGGAGAAAGCCGTTCGTGTTGCTGAGCGGGGGGGGGGAGCGGGGAGGGGGGGGAGAGAAAGCCGTTCGTGCCGCTGTGCGTGAGGGGGGGGAGGGAGGGGGAGAGAGAGAGGGGGAGGGAGAGAGAGAGAGAGGGGGAGGGAGGGAGAGAGAGAGAGGGGGAGGGAGGGAGGGAGAGAGAGGGGGAGGGAGGGAGAGAGAGAGAGGGGGAGGGAGGGAGGGAGAGAGAGGGGGAGGGAGAGAGGGGGGGCGGGGGGGGAGGTCAGGTCGGATCGGATCCAGTCCGGGAGCGGGAGTCGGGTCCAGTGGGGGGGGGGGGGGGGGCGGGAGCGCGGGTCGGGTCAGTCGGGGGGGGGGGGGGCGGGGGTGAGCAGGTCTCGGGTCTCGGGTCGGGTCGGGCGGAGGGGGGGAGCGGGTGTCGGGTCTGGTCGGGGGGGGAAGCAGGAGCTGGCCGTGGGAGGAGCCTTATTCACGCAGCCCCAGTGAGGCCATTCGGCCAGGGCTAGGGGCTGCGTACTTCGGGCCCCTCCCACACAGTTCAGCGCCTGGAGCTACTGCATTTGCGTGCCCACTGTAGCGCGCATGTGCAGAGGTCCCGGCACTGTTTTCAGCGCAGGGACTTGGCTCCGCCCACCCCAACAGCTCGTGCTGGCTGCGCCAAGGGCCAGAGGACCGACAGGTAGGTGGAGAATACCGAGGATTTTTTTAGGCGTCGTTTTAGCTGCGAAAAACGGGCGCCCAGCTCGGAGGGGCGCCCGTTTTTTTTCTTGTGGAAACTTGGGCTCTTTATGATACATCGTTTTGGTCCCGGGGATGCAGGCTACAGCATTGGGTAGCCCGCTGGACCTGTATATGACCGTTAGTTGTTTGCCCACTACATTGGCTGATTGCAATTTGCACCTGACATTGCTCAACAACATTTTGTTCGTTACAGCTGGACTTTTACATTGGTTACCAATTTCAAGCAGTTTGTTCAAAAATGGCGGGTTGCTGGCCTCCTTTAAAATGGCCTTACTACTTTTACCTCAATCGTCTTCCTTGCATGGAACCATGTGTCGTTGCTCCATTAGTGCGGCACCTCGTGGTTTGGACGCCATCTTTTCCCTGTCCATGTTGTCGACTGCCGCGATCTTTTTTCCCAGGGATTCTGCCACTGAAGCTGGGAAGGCGCCCTCGGATCCAATCTTCCTCCCCAGGAATCCTGCCACTGAAACCAGAAAGGTGCGTTCGGGTCGTCTCGGCCGGATCATCGCCACGCAGTCGTGATGAGCGGTTTGTGCCTCGGGGGCTGTGTGGATCTGTTCTCCAGTGCCTGGTCCAACCGAAGTTGGGGGTTTGCTCTGCCTCTGAGCACGGGGGGCGTCGATCACTGGAGGGGTGAAGTCTTCCCAGTTCCAATGAATCTTCCCCATCCATCTTCTTTCAAGGAGTGTTGGTCCATCTTCTGAAACAACCCACAATGGTAAATTGTGCACTGCGTCATCATGGGATATACATACATCCGCACTACCAATAATTGATGTCAGTTCCTTGGTGTAGGTGCGCAGCTTTGCCTGAACCTGGACCAGCTTGAGTCGTTAAACTTGATCGTTCCATAACCTCTCAAAGGCTTCATGGCTCATTACTGACTGACTCGCCCCCGTGTCCACTTCCACGAAGATTGGAAAGCCACTTATCTCGACTTCCATTATTACTGGAGGACAATCTGTGGTGCAGGTATATACTCCATACACTTTGTCCTGGGACTGAGCTGTCTCTCTAGCCATCTCCTCGTAATCCACGCTGCATTCAGAGCCATCTGCTGATTCCTCTTCCACTCTTTTGCACATTCGCTGGAGGTGGCTCTTTGTGCTGCAGCCTTTGCACACATAGTCTCTGAACCAACACTGATGAGCCCTGTGATTACCTCCGCCATGCCAGCATGGTGCTACTCGACTTACGTTTGCACCCCTCGGTGGACTCTGAGTTAAAGGACTCGGGGGCTATACACTCTACTCTGGGCAGATTCACATTCAACAGTTCTGCCTGTGAAAGGCACCATTCTATTTACAGCACTTGCCGGGTTTGAGTTCTGATAGTGAGTCATCATCTGCTTGGAGCTGCAGCTTGAGGTCATGAACTCCTGGCTGATGCTGATGGCCTTCTGCAGACAGTAGCCTGTGAAGAAGGGCCTCATGACCGATGCCAATTACGAAGACGTCCTGCAATTCATCGGTGAGGGGTGAGCCGAATTCACACGGTCCTGCCAGCCTCCTGAGGTCGGCAACGTTCTTCGCAATTTCCTGGCCCTCGGGGCGGCGGTGTGTATAAAATCGATATCTGGCCGCGAGGATGATCTCCTTTGGTTTGAGAGTTGGTCCAGAATTAGCACTTTCAGCTCCTCGTATGACTTGGTCGTTGTTTTCTCTGCTGCAAGCAAGTACCTGATGAGGCCGTAGACCGTGGGCCCACAACTGGTCAACAGGATAGCTCTGCATCATCTGCCAGCATGGCCAGATCATCGCCTACCAGGTCGTTTGCTACAAAATATTGGTGGAGCTGCTCCATAAAGGCTTCCCAATCTTCACCCTCTGAGAACTTTTCTAAGGTACCAACGTTAGTCATTTTTGCATGCAAGTTCGTAATCTCGTCGCCAGTTGTTATATCTTTAATACTCTTATGAATGACTCCATGAGGTCTAATATTGTACTAGAGCTGTTGTGACCTTAGTCCCATTTATTGTAACTCCAGAGTCCGACACAAGCATGGTGGGCAGCCTTTTATACTGGGCCCTGCACACCGATGCAGGTGACCCTCAGGTCTCCCACTGCAATGCCCTCTGGTGGCACACCTTATGTGACTATGCAGTTAGTATACATAGTCTGCATACATGACGCAAGGCATCAAAATCTACAGTATTAAATATTTCAGTGTCTGCTTTCAATTGGTCTGATTTTAAATGTTACTCTATATTTTAAAAGATATGGCTATACGCTTCTGTTCTTTCCCTCAGAGGTCTCCTAGCTTTCCTGGCTCAGTATAGCAGGGCCAGCTGCAGATTTAATTAGCTCTGTCATCCTCACCCACATCTGTACCATCTGCTTAATCCTTCCTCACAAATTTCACTTTATGAATACATTCATATTGCAGCTGTTTATTAACTGTTGCCATTCTCAATTTTAACAAGGTGATTACTGAATAATTGAACAAATTTTAAATAAAGCAAAATAAACTTGAAGTTATGAATCAGAAGTTGCACAAAACATCAATAAGCCTAGAAATGACTGTAGCTGATATTAGCAGATGTGACAAGTTTATCATACAAACAGTTTAAGTGTTCATCTGTTAAAAACTTTTAACATAAAGCTATTCAAATGAGGCAGTTTAAAGTTAGTATTGATATTATGAATTCACGTTGCAATAATTCTAATTCAACGTTGGAGTGTCAACATTACTATTGCTGGATAAACAAACTCTTGGCACATTAGTATATGTACCATGAAAACAACCTTAGCTCATCTTGAACATCTGTGTGTCATAAGCTCAAGCAATAAATGAATTGCCACTGTGAAGAGTGATCATCAGATTTGGTAATTATGTCGTAACTTGTAAATGCGCAGAAAATGGATACAGTGGCTCTGTCTTCCTACTGCCACCAACTGTGATATGTTATCTCAGAAACTAATCCAAATTGTAACATGTATCCAATAATGAAGGCTAAGATTAAATGAAAGGTTCAAACAGGTAGAACAAAAGAAAGCCATTCAGCCCAGTGTGTCTGTGCTGGCTTTTAAAAAAAAAAGTAATCCAAAATGAATCCCACTCTCTCTCTGTAGCCCTGTATCTTTCTTTGCATCGTATTTATAGAGCACAGAAAAAAATTAAGATTCCTGCAAGAGCAGTAGAAAGCTTTCACACTGAGCTATGGAGGGTTCAGATTCAGTGAATAAGCATATCTTGTGTTCCTCTTGATTTATGTCAGACTGCTGGGGCGAGGCCCCTCTGGCAGGATCTATCTCACTAGGAGAGAGTTGTACCCAGGGCCAGGCCACTCTCACTTAACTCCAGGAAGCCAGTTCCAAACTATTATTGCTAGAGGCCATCAGGTATTTCAGTATTCTATGGCTGAATCTGTTCTATTTGAAATGACTAGAAGCAGCTCATAAAATAAAACAATGCTACGAGCCAATGACCATTGCCTGCCGGACTTCCAACCAGAATGGTTCATTGTTCTGCAAAGGAAGCTTCTGTCCATTTAGTAGACCAAATTCATGTTATTTTCAATTATGTGCAGGCATTGAGCCTTGTATATATCTTATTCTATAAATATGCAAAAATTTTTGCCAAATAAACCCATTAAAGCACAAAAAAAAATTCAAGATAAAGATTAGTGCATTTTCATATTTCCTGGCATGTGAGGTATACAACAGACAATTGAATCCTGAGCTTTCTGATCTAATTCTGTCTAGCAATGGAACAAAGACATTCAGAAAGAAGAAAAGCTTGTTGGAAGGAGGAACTATAATTCGGTTAGGCTGACCTTATGATAATGGATGAAGCATCACAATGGGACACGTCATGGATTGTAAAGGCACTTAATTTTCTCTCTGAACTTTGGTTGTATTCTCGGGTGATGCATGCAGGCTGTAGAGTCAAATGTAGAAGTAAGTAAGCTCGTAGCTGTGTTTATTTTCCTCCTCTGGTTGTGGGCAAACTAGATACATCCAGCTCATGGCAGTGTGCAGTAGATTGTCAACTTCAAACATGAAATGGTAAGTTACAGGTGTAGACTCTTTTTCTGTTGTTTTGCAAGGGCATGCGGCATGAAATACCTTCATAAAATAAACCTGCTATGGGAGGAATGGTAAGTTACCAGAAGACGGTTTCGTATATCAAATTCATTGCAAGTACACAATTGGCAGCTAAGCAGGTTTGAACCGACATACCGCTCATCTGCATCGATGTTTAATATTCATCTGCTGTCTTCCCACAGGCAATCTAATTTGTTTAATATATAAATGCAAATGAGATATTTATCTACAACAATGCATACACATTTTTTTGGAAGTCATTTTAGAAAGTAGTTGACAGCTGAACTCCCATTATCTTAACTGAGAATACAAAGAGAGTATTAGCAGTTCCAGATTCATCAGTGACAGCCCAGCTGAGGGCAAGAAAACAGCAAACTCTGCTATTCTGAAATAGAAATAGACATTGCTAGATGAGCACGCCAGATCAGTCAGCATCTGAAAGAAGGAAAATTATTTTTTTTAGGTATGATCCATCATCAGATCTGCATTTCCTGAATTTTCTGTTTTTAATCTCCGATTTTCAGCAATTCATAGTTTTTTTCTTTCTATTCTGTGATAATGTTTTGGCGCCTAGCTTTTAAAGTGACTGATAGTTGGCACACTGTATCCAGTGAAGGCAGCCACAGCGGGTCCAATTCCGAACCTGATCTTGGCGAGTCTGGAATACAGGTGGGGAAGGGACAAAGATTCAGAAGTGTAAGGTGGCAGAGAAAAGCAACAAAGGCACAGTGACAAGTAACAAGGAGAGCTGTGTGAGCATGTGTCAGGGGAGGACGGGGGAGAATTCAAGAAGAACAAAACAGTGAGAGAAACAAAGTCAAAAGATCGAAACAAAAAGGCAAAGCTGAGAGACTGAGGAAGATTGAAATGAAAAGCAAAGTTAGAATGCTTCACATAACCTACTCTTTCTGCATCCTGTGCTTCTTTCGCTAAGATTTCCATGCTGGCTTTGCTTATATCTGCGTACTTTGGAAAAAGCATGACTTAATTTATTTATTTTATTCTGTCTTGGCATGTTGTTATGTGTGGATGTGCAGGAAAACCACCAAATACAACACAAACAAACGAAAAATAAATCTGTAGTTACAAGGGAAAGCCTGATGATACTGTGGAAAAAGCAGGGTATAGTGAAATTCAAAGTTTAAATATGAACTAGAGATTAGGGCTGAATTTTCGGTTTTGATGTCTTTGGGGTGGTAATGGCAGTGAGGCTGTAAAGTTTGTGGCCGGGAACAGTTTGTGCCTCAGTAAGTAACATTGGACAGCTGGGCCCTGAGTCGGGGGCACAGCGCTAAGGGAGACATTGTACACCTCACTTGGGCGCTATCATGGGAAACTCCCGAGCTAAAGAGCCGGGGCGGGAGCGCTCCGAGAGACACATTAAAATTTTTTTTTAAAAAGCCACAAAAACATTCCCAAAACATTGCCCTCGCCACCACAAATCGCACTTACCTTAGGGGTCCATTATCTACCTCTTCGCTGTCGATATCATTGCACCGCCTGATTTCCCAGGGGCACACTTTGGGGCGTACGTATCGGGCAAGACTCAAACCTCGCGCCGGTGTCTCAACTAGGCACGTTGCACACAAGTGCAGCTCTTCCAGGCGGTGCTGCTCCGCGCCACCGCAAAACCTGACCCGAGGATCGCTGGGGTGCTGGAGGCTGACCGCCTGCCCAGAACACCTCACCGCCGCCATCGCCACCACTCCGGGGCAAAAAACAGAACGGAGAGGAGCCGAAAATCCGCCCTTGATTCTCTGTTCCTATTTTACTTTTCTTAAATCGTGATAATGTTGAAATACTGAGGCACTGTAGAAATAAAAAATAAACAGTTGAGTAATGGTGTTTCCTGCAGGTTTCTGGTTATAAAGATATAGTAGAGATATAGACCTTATTGGAGATATTGCTCAACAAGATATGTGAGGGGGAACCTAATCAAAAAGCATCAAGAGACAGACTTTCAAATCTTTTATCAGGTATAGATGAATAAACAGTAATGAGACTCGCAATTCATTCTAGGTATGCAATCAAAGATTATTGTGCCATTATTATTATATATGGAATAATAAGTAGCCCAGATATGAACCCAAAGTCAACCAGGAAAATCAATCACATTTATATTCCATCCACCTGGGCATTTTTATCTGTATGAAAAAAGCCTTTTCCCTTTGTTTCCATTTATGAAAAATGTATAGCGGCATACCAATGTGACTGGGCAGATAGTGAGAGGTATCATTGATAATGAAGAAATGGTATAGACATAGCAAGTACATGGGAGCAATGAACATCTTATACCAGAAGTGTAAAATTGCAAGAAAATAATTTGTGTATTCTGACATATGGAGGTGCAGCTTTTCCTAAAAAATGGGTGGGTTTGGAGTGTGGGGGTGGTTAAATTGTTAAAAATCGGATTCCCGACCTGAATCCGCCTCCAATCCGCCGACTTCTGGTTTTATCGTAATCAGCCAACCCGCTGCCAGGAGGCGGGACGTCAATTTAAATATTACAATGAGGCTGGAATCCTCTTTTCTAACCTCCATTTTGTCTTTAATTGCATGTGGATGGGTTTTACACAATTCGTAAAAGTCGGCAGTTACAGCAAGGTAGGAACTGCTGATCCAGGATGGAAGTGCCTTTACATCCCCCCCCCCCACCCGCCCCATTCCCCATCAGCATTAGGCCAGCCACGATCCTCTGGTGGTCGGCTCTGAAGTGATATACCCCCGCAACTACCCCCTACCCGTCCCCCGCCCCCCCACCTCCAGTCCCATGACGATGGCGACGTAGTCTGCTCCCACCCACCTGGACCCATGATGTCGGCAATCTTCCTCCATCCCCTCCACCCGAGCTCAAGATGTCGGCAATGTTTCCCCTCACCCCCCCCCCCCTCAACCCGGTCCCATGATTTTACCAATCTTCTCCTTTCCCACCTCTTCCCTGGTCCCATGAAGTTGCTGATCATTCATCGACCCCCCCCCCACCCATCCTCTGGAGGCCAGCACCAGCCCCCACCCATTCCCTCCCTCTCTCCTCTGTGCAGCCGAGTTAAAGTCAGCAGGGTCTGCGGGGTGCCTCGGAGCCACCCCCACCCAACAACCCACCTTCCTCCTTAAAATCCAGCCCGGCTACAGGGAGAATTAAATAATTTCCATAGATTGATACTATTCTTATCTGATTCCAAAAGCACAATAGAGCTGATGTTTGTATTAAAATTCAACTTGCATATAAAAAGACATCAGATTGGGATAAGCAATTAAATGCTAGCTTTTCACTTGGATATAATTATATTTGTATATATTGCATTTCACATAGCGGGCAAACATCATCGGAATGGAATTGAAGAAAATTGCGCAAGAGCAGATTTACCATTTACATAATTTGCCTGCAAGTTGATTTTACTGCATATGAGGAATTGCCAGAATACAGTGTGGTAGATGTTTGTCTACACCGCCCCTCTCCCCCCAGCGGTAAGATTGTATGTCCTTTATAGAACTCGCATGATTTTCATTCCATTGATCTCAGATGTTAATTATCCTGGTGTGCCTTCACATTTTTAATTATAACACATTCATTACAACATTTTCTGGCTGTGAGGTATGAAAATGTTCTTATTTTCTGAGCCAAATATCTTTGAAGAGATTGGTGACACTAGATTATGGTGAGTTAAATGCATGGATAAGGTGATCATATGTAGTAAAGAGCGTACTTCTGGTGTTAGAGGCAGAAAATGGGTGTCTGACAGAATTGTGATGGTTGCCTCTCTTTATGTTCTGTGATTATTGCACTTTCTTGTGATCTGCTCCCACAGCCATACATCCTTTCAATAATCTATATATAATGGGTACATCATCCGAGTGAATTCAAATCCCACCATGGCAAGTTGTGAAATTTGAATTCAATAAATCTGGTAATTCGTAATCTAGAACCAGAAAATATGGGCATGAGCGCTTCCAGATTGACGTATAAACTCAACTGGTTCATTAATGTTCTTCAGGGAAGGAATCCTGTTACCCCTATTGGTCTGGCCTACATAGAATCATAGAATGGTTACAGCACAGAAGGAGGCCATTCAGCCCGTCAAGCCTGTGCCGGCTCTCTGCAAGAGCACTTCAACTAGCCCTGCTAATGTTTTTCCTTCAGGTACTTACCCAATTCCCTTTTGAAAGCCACAATTGAGTCTGCCTCCACCACCCTTTCAGGCAGTAAATTCCAGAACCTAACCATTCGTCACGTAAAAAAGATTTTCCTCATGTCGCCTTTGGTTCTTCTGCCAATCACTTTAAATCTGTGTCCTCTGGTTCTCGACCCTTCTGCCAATGGGAACAGTTTCTCTGTATCTACTCTGTCTAGACCCCTCATGATTTTGAACAGCTCTATCAGATCTCCTCTAAACCTTCTCTCCTCTTAGGAGAACAACTCCAACTTCTCGAGTCTATCCACGCATCTGAAGTCCCTCATCCCTGGAACCATTCTCGTAAATCTTTTTTGCACCCTCTCTAAGACCTTCACATTCTTCCTAAAGTGCGATACCCAGAAATGGACACAATTCTCCAGTTGAGGCCGAACCAATGTTTTATACAGGTACATCATAACTTCCTTGCTTTTGTACTCTATACCTCTATTTATGAAGCCCAGGATCCCGTATGCTTTTTTAACCGCTTTCTCAACCTGCCCTGCCACCTTCACTGATTTGTGCACATATACCCCCAGACCTCTCTGTTCATGCACTCTATTTAGAATTGTACCCTTTAGTTTATATTGCCATCAGTTTAGGCCACATTGTTCGCATGCCTGACACAAGATTCCCAAAGCAAGCGCTCTATTCGGAACTCCTCCACGGCAAGCAAACCCCAGGTGGGCAGAGGAAACACTTCAAGGATACCCTCAAAGCCGCTTTGATAAAGTGCAACATCCCCACTGACACCTGGGAGTCCCTGGCCAAAGACCATCCTAAATGGAGGAAGTGCATCCGGTAGGGCGCTGAGCACCTCGAGTCTCGTCGCCGAGAGCATGTAAAAAAGAAGCGCAGGCAGCGGAAGGAGCGTGCGGCAAACCAGACTCCCCACCCACCCTTTCCTCCAATGACTGTCTGTCCCACCTGTGACAGAGACTATAATTCCTGTACTGGACTGTTCAGTCACCTGAGAACTCACTTTTGGAGTCTTCCTCGATTTTGAGGGACTGCCTATGATGATGATGGTGATGATATGTGACATCAGGCTGATGCTACATGTTTGAGTCTTAATACCGTCTGGAGTGGCCTAGATATCAAGTTCAGTAATAAGAAGAAAATAGGATGGCACCAATTTGGGAGCAGTATCACCACCTTCTCAGGGCAACTAGTGAAGTGAAATAAATGAGGCCTTGCCAGTATTGCCCACATCACAAGAACAATTTAAAAAAAAGATACTGACTATTTGAAGTCAAAAGAAATTGATACAAATCAAAAAATGACAATGGTAATGACTCCCACAGTCATCTACTCATTACTCAGCAAGATTGGAAGATAGGCCTCAATTAGAGCACAATGCTATCTCTGTGAACAGAAATAGTGGAATCAAGAAAGGGGAAGAGGAAGAATATCAAGGACACTCTTTCCCATCTACATTTTACCTTTCCAGTCCAAGTTTAGATTGACACGACATATTTTCTCAAGGGGAGCAATATACCTGGTAACACATCTGTGCACAGTCTTTCTGACTATCCTTTCTTGATACCTTATGGCTCATTTTGACAAGAATGAGAAGGAACAGCAAGAAAAAAATAGACAGGGACTGAAGGAAACAGGGAAACTTAAACGATCCATTATTTGGACCACCAACATGGCTTCAGCTGGCATTGGGCTAGGGATGAGTGGGGATATTACATAGGGCTCTCACTTCTGATTGGTATCCAGTAATACCTGTTGGAAAGTATTACATCAGGCAAGAAGTATATCAAATGCTTCTGTAATTGTTGTGTATGCAATAACTGTTAGACTGACTACTGTTTAATTCCAAGAGGTATGACCTTGGCTCTGCTTTATTAAGGCTCAAAGTGACTAATATACAAAATGGCTGGTCTTTTATACTTGGGCTGCACACACGTGCGTGCAGCCCAATGGCCTCCAACAGTGATGTCATCTAGTGGCTAGTGATCCCAAAAGTACATTAATGACAATACCCCCCTCTGAGATATTAACACAGTTTTTACAAATTGAGACGGTCCGGTGTTTTATGCTCCCGGGTTGATCGGCTCAGTTCAACTCCAGCCTTGGGTGAGTGTTCAGAGTCTGTTGTGACTGGTGGCTGGGTGGCTGACCTGGTGGGAGTGGCAATGGCCATATCAGAGATTGAAAGTCCATTTTCATTGAACATGTCAGTGATTGAAAGTCCCGATTCACTGATGACCACTGAGTCCTCTAATGACTGGGGGTAGGTTGGTTGGTCATCAATTGTCTTTTCCTCCGACACCGGTTTATCTGTGTGCCGCAGCTTTGTCTGATCCATATGTTTCCTGCATGTTTGCCCATTTTTGACCTTGACAGGCAGGTCTGCAGTGACCCTTGGGTTACTCGCTTCATACTCTGCTTTATGATTTGGACAGCACATTCTGCTTGCCCACTGGATACGGGTTTGAACGGTGCTGACCTTACATGTTTGATACCATTGAGTTTCATGAACTCTTGAAACTCCTGACTGATGAAGCACAATCCGTTGTCGCTAACAACAATGTCAGGCAGACCATGTGTCACGAACATGACACTGAGATTCTCGATGGTAGCTGTGGATGTGCTGGATGACATGATTTTACACTCTATCCACTTCGAATATGCATCCACCACAACTAAAAACATCTTCCCCAGGAAGGGACCTGCAAAGTCTATGTGGATCCTGGACCATAGTTTCGACGGCCATGACCACAGACTCAGCGGCGATTCTGCTGGTGCTTTGCTGAGCTGCATGCAAGTGTTTCACTGATGCACACATGATTCCAGCTCAGAGTCAATTCCTGGCCACCATACATGAGACCTGGCGATGGCTTTCATCATTACAATGCCAGGATGTGTGCTATGTAGTTCACGTACAAACTTCTCTCCCCCTTTCATGGGCATAACAACACGATTGCCTCATAGTATACAATCCGACTGAATAGACAGTTCGTCTTTGCGACTAATGTAAGGTTTGGTCTCCTTTCACAGTGGCTTGGGTATGGCAGACCAATCACCTTTGAGGATGCAACTCTTCACCACCGATAAAATCGGGTCCTGGCTGGTCCAGGTCTTAACTTGTTGAGCCGTGACAGGGGTTCCTTCACTCTCAAAAGCATCCATAACTAACAATAGGTCTGCCGGTTGAGGCGTTTCCACCTCCGGTGTGGGCAACGGCAGACGGCTCAAAGCATCGGCACAATTCCCGGTGCCAGGTCTATGGCGAATGATATAATCATAAATGGATAATGTCAGCACCCACCTCTGAATGCGGGATGAAGCACTGTACTGATACCTCTGTTTTCAGAGAACAGTGAAATGAACGGCTTGTGATCTGTCTCCAGTTCAAACCGAAGACCAAACAGGTACTGATGCATCTTTTTAACCCCATACACACAGGCTAGTGCATCTTTCTCTACCATGCTGTAGGCTCTTTCCGCTTTTGAAACATACATGACTGGTTGAAGTTTACCTGACTCATTAGCTTGTTGGAGTGCGCAACCAATTCCATATGACGAAGCATCACAGGCCAATACTAGACATTTACATGGGTCATAATGTACCGGCAGCTTGTTAGAGCAAAGCAGATTAGTGGCTTTCTCAAAAGCTCTGTCTTTACACGCACTCCACACCCAGTTGTCACCTTTTCTTAGCAGCATTTGCAGTGGTTCTAATAAGGTGCTCAATTTATGTAGGAAGTTACCGAAGTAGTTGAGTAGATCCAGGAATGAATGCAGCTCTGTCACACTCTGCGGCATGGGTGCATTCTTGATGGCCTTGGTTTTCGCGTCCGTGGGCCTGATGACGTCAGCAGCAATTTTCCTCCCCAGGAATTCGACCTCTGGTGCCATGAAGACGCACTTCGAGCATTTTAGTCTGAGTCCCACTTTGTCCAAACAATGTAGAACCTCTTCCAGGTTGTTCAGATGTTCCTCGGAGCCACGACCTGTGATCAGGATGTCATCTTGGAACACGACGGTTCTGGAAATGGACTTCAGTGGACTCTCCATGTTCCTCTGAAATATTGTTGCAGCCGAGCGAATTCCAAAAGGGCACCTGTGATAAATAAGTCCTTTATGCGTGTTAATGCACGTAAGTCTCTTCGACGTCTTGACCAGCTCCTGTGTCATGTAGGCCGATGTCAAGTCCAGTTTGGTGAAAGACTTCCCCCCGGCTAGCGTTGCAAACAAGTCATCAGCCTTCGGTAATGGGTGCTGATCCTGTTTCGAAACCCTGTTGATCGTAGCCTTGGAGTCTCCACAGATTCTGACTGTGCCATCACTTTTCATCACAGGAACAATGGGGCTGGCCCATTCATTAAATTCAACCGGTGATATGATCCCTTCACGCTGGAGTCTGTCCAGTTCAATTTCGACCTTCTCCCTCATCATATATGGAACTGCCCGAGCTTTATGATGGACGGGTCTTGCATCTGAGTCCACGTGGATCTGCACCTTGGCTCCCGTGAAGTTGCCGATGCCTGGTTTGAACAAGAGGGGATCTTGCTCAGTACTTGGGTACATGTATCTTCCTCCGACAACAATGCCATGATGTTGTTCCAGTCGCATCTGATTTTTTCAAGCCAGTTCCTGCCGAACAGCGTTGGGCCATTGCCTGGGACAATCCATAGCAGTAACTCGTGAACCGCATCGTCATACGGCACTTTAATTGTGGCACTGACAATCACTGTTATGAGTTCTTTGGTGTACATGCGCAACTTGGCATTGACTGGACTCAGCCTGGGCCTCACAGACTTAGTATCCCACAGCTTGTCGAATGCCCTCTGGCTCATTATCAATTTACTCGCCCCCGTGTCCAGTTCCATCGATACCGGCACCCCATTAAATTTCATGTTGATCATTATCAGTTTGCTCTTAGTTAGGAACGAGTACAGTCGTCCTCCTCTGGTATCTCGGATTGCGTATCCGATCCGCGCTAGTCTGACCATCATCCTCCATGTGGTGTGTCGCAGCATGCTTGCTCATTTGCGGCCACTTGCGCTAGAGATGCCCCACTCTCAGACAGCCTTTGCAACTATATTGCTTAAATCGGCACTGCTGGTGCCGGTGATTTTCCCAACAATGCCAACATGGAGAAGTCGGATGCATTTCCGCTGGCGGAATTTGGGCAGCCACAGGTTTCGCGTATGCAGTCGGGTAGGCCCTGCCATGTGCCACTCTGCCGAACGCCGAATCAATCATATTTACAGTACTTGCCGAGTTTCAATTTTTCACTGATATCTGCTTTAGACTTCTATCCGTTGTCATGCATGACTGAGCGATCGTGATGGCCCTGTTCAATCCAACGTCTCCACCGCCAGTAGTTTATGCAGGATCACCTCGTGGTTGATGCTGATTACAAAGAAGTCCTGCAGCATGTCTGCCAACACAGCCCCGAACTTACATGGTCCTGCTAGACGTCTCAGGTCGGCAATGAATTCCGCCGCATTTTGGCCCTCTGAATGAACGTGCGTGTAAAATCTGTATCTCGAGATGATGATGCCTTCGCCTGGCTTAAGGTGGTCGTATACCAGTGTACACAATTCTTCATACATCTTCTCTGTTGGACTCACAGGCAGGAGTAGATTCTTTATCAGACCATTAATTTTTGGACCGAAAACCGTGAGGAACACCGCGCAGCACTGATCTGCGCTGCCGACTGTCTCCATTTTGTTGGCCACGAAGAACTGGCTCAAACGGCTCACAAAGTCTGCCCAATCTTCTCCTTCCACAAATCGCTCCAACAATCCAATTGTGCTCATTTTTGCATGCAAAGGTTCTTGTTGCTTTGTCGCCAAATGTTGGGTATGTAATAACTGTTCGACTGAGTACTGTTTAACTCCAAGAGCTATAACCTGGGCTTTGCTTTATCAAGGCCCAAAGTGACCAATATACAAAATGGTTGGCTTTTTATACTTGGGCTGCATACACATGCGTGCAGCCCAATGGCCTCCAACAGTGACGCCATCTAGTGGCTAATTATACCAAAAGTACATACATGACAGTAATGCCTTCCATGTTGAATAGTTTACTGACTGTCTAGACACACTTATGAAGAAAGTCCACTTGAAGAAAACATTGTAGGGCCTGCTGATGCCCTTCGGACCATAGCCCAGCAAGAGTGCATTCAGGAGAGGAGGGCAGATAATTTGAAAAGAATGCGCCATTAAAATCCTCTACACTTAAATGGGTAGCATATTTAAATGTTATGAATATACCTACTACATATTTTATTGCTGAAATCTGAAGCTGATATTTCACTCTCTTCATGATATATTGGATACTTGTTGTGATACCAAAACATCACAAATCCATTTAACAGTCTTCAATGTTTAAAATGCAAAGATATAAATGTTAGTGCTTAAGAAATAGTAACCTATTTGAATTTCAGATACACCCACAACTGTTTGATAGAGTGTGGAAGTCTTTAGTAAACATCCCCCACATTGCAGAAACCATAGAACTGAAATAATTTTTACTATTTAAACTAGGATCAAATAGCTTGGTTATTCTTAATACTTTGATGGGCAGGTTTTTTGTGACTGTACATGGGATGGGTTGGTGGATAAAGAATGGACATTTAAGGATTAAGGCTCTCTTTGGGTGATGGATGATGAAAGCTAATAGCAGATGAAGCTGCTTCTTTTCATGCTTCTCCAAGGGTACAATTTGGCCAAAAGATAAAATCATGATATATATGGAGCTCTGATGTATGAGGCCGTACCATAACGAGAGGAATGAGACATATATGTGGCTTACTCTGCTCCTGTTCATCCTCCTTCTACTTACATAGCAGGAGATATAGCTATTTAAATTCATAGATCTACATACACACAGAAAAATATGATTACATACATTAAGGGTAATCCTTTCACTATATTAGGTATTGTGATTTGTGGCAGGTCCTATTAACATAAACATATATCGGCCTGGAGTTTTTTTTACTGCTGCTGTTGGCATAACAACGATGGCAGCTGAATAAATACTGTACTTGACAATTAGTGGGACCTCTCTGTATAAAATGCAAATGTAGAATTCTAATGGTGTGAAGTTAGTGGGCACTTGGCAGCTACCATCATACACACAGAGATTATACATTCACCATTTATTAGAAAATGTATTTGGAAATAATCAAGATTCAAGGCTAGCAGGACATGAACATCATTAAATTGCACTATTGGCTACATCTTCACTTTTGATCATATCTCTTTTCTTAGAGTTCCCCATTAAGGTATCAAAGAATCACCTTGATGATGGTATAAAAAAATCCTTCCTTAAAACAAGTTAACTTTAATTGGAGCAGCAAGAAACAGATATAACTGATGGTTTAGTGGACTTCTAAGTGGTTATATTGGGAGTCCGGAAAAGAGAACTAAGAGGTTTTATCATTAGCTTCGTATAACTCCAGAGGAGTTTGCATCGACTGTGCTTCAGGAGCTTCAGAACATAATCACACAACTAGAAAGAAGGCTTGTAAAATACCCACATTAGGTTATTCCTAATAGATGATGAAGGTCAAATATACATTGGTGGGAATTTTAACTCCTAGGTGGGAAAGCGCCTAATGAGTTGGCTGGCCAGTCCGGGAGTGACAGCAGGAGGCCCAGCCGATGATTGGGCCTCATTAACATGTTGTTGACTGACTTGCTGATCAAAATGACTGGGAAGTCAGTGGGAAGCGGCGGAAAGTCGGGCAGCCCAGATGTCGCCCACTGGGTCCAGGGTGAGTGCAGGGACAGGGGTTCCAAGGCAGTCCTCACTTCGTGAAGGGAAGTGGAGTCTGAGCAGGGGAGGCCTACACTTTCCTCTTGGGGCCGAGAAGAGTACTCCTGCTCCTTCCAGGCCCACAAAGTAAAGTTTAAAACTTACCGGGAAAAGCCTCTTCGGTCAGCTGACCAGGCTGCAGCTTTAAGGGGCGGATAAAATTCCCACCATTAAGCTCATTTTTGAGCCTAACCTGATTGTTCAACATGTTTATTGGTGAGTAGCTGAACAGGAAGGTCCAAAGTTCACTCCCTTCGCTGAATCATCTGATCTTGCTCAGAGGAGCAGGAGGTGCAACAATTGGCCTCAGCAATTCTGGGAAAGGGGCAATGAAAATAAGCCAGAATTCCCAAATTCTAATTGTTATCCAATAACCTCTGCTGGAGGTACGCATGTGCACCATCAAGTAAGAGCTCAGTTCTGATGCCAACACCTAACCACTGTCTCAGCCCACACATCAATAACGGCTGTTTGGATTGGGCACCGGAAGGGAACTGGCACTCAAGGACTGGTCCCCAATCAAGGAATTAATATATTCAAGAGAGGGAAGAAAATTTGCAGAGAGAATTAATGAAACAAATCCTCATTCTCGAGAAGACACAATTTGCATTGTAACCGTGCTAGGACTAGTGTCCTGGAAAAGCGAATAACTCGGGCTGTAGAGAGGACTTTAAACTAAATAGTGGGGTGGGGGTGGGGTGGAGGGTTCAGATGAGCGGAAATTTAAAACGTCAAAGAGAAAGGAGAAGGCAATAGAGCAGGGTAGCAATGGGGGAAATGATAACCAGAATGTGGCAGAAAGGAACAGAATGTATAAAAATAAGAATGTATCAGAATGTGGGGTCAAAGCAGGGTAAAATGGTAAAAAGACAAAATTAGAAGCTCTTTATCTGAATGCACGCAGCATTTGTAACAAGATAGATGAGTTGACGGCACAAATAGAAATAAATGGGTATGATCTGACAGCTATTACAGAGACGTGGTTGCAAGGTGGCCATTGCTGGGAACTGAATATTCAGGGATATTTGACAATTCAGAAGGATAGACAGAAAAGAAAAGGAAGTGGGGTAGCTCTGTTATTAAAGGATGAGAACAGTGCAGTGGTGAGAAATGATATTGGCTCAGAAGATCAAGATGTAGAATCAGTTTGGGTGGAGATAAGAAATAATGGGCTAGAAGCTCCATTTTTTGACCTTAGCACCCAAAAATGGGCGTTATTTCCGTCGTGGGCATTAAAAAAGGGTTTTCAGATCGCTGGCTTCTTGCCCATTCTCAAAACACCTAGTTTACATTTTTGAAAATGGGCGTTACCGCGAGCGATATCAAATGGGCGGTTGCATTACATTTTTCTGACCTTCTGCCATAAAGTGTGGCCGTCCTTAGCAACGGCATGGTAACGCTCCATTGCCGCGATTCTGGAGGTCAAGGGTCACAATGACATGCGCAGAAGAGGAGACAGAGAGAGAGGGCTCGGAGGCACTGAAAGCATGTATGGCTGTGGTGTGTGCTTGTTTGGCTGTTGTGGGAGGAACGATGGCGATTCACCAACAGCAAAAAGCCCACTAAGCACCAAAAACATAGTTGGCACCGAGCTTTTGTCCAACAAATAACATAAAATGGAAGGGATGGAGGAAGCCCTGGAGCTGGTAGCCAGTAACACTGGCGGCAGAGGGCTCCCAGTGGTCCCGGAGTGCCACACTGCACCCCAAGGTGACGCAACCCCATTGCCAACCACACATGAGAGCCAGCAGCAATATCTTGCTTATGGCTTGGAGCAGGACCGTCCTCTCCCGTATCCGTCCAAACAGCGCTTCGGCTGTCGTCTCCTCCCCCCACCCCTCAATGAAGCATCGCCTGAGGACCTGCTTGGCCAAGCGCCTTGGAGTCAGGAGGGTAAGGAGTAGAGGTGGGGGGGAGAAGCGGAGGAGTGGGGGGGGGGAGAGGGCGGAGGAAGGGTTAGTTAATACAGAAATACTGATGATTTCAGACTAATGTTCGGTTTAAATGTTTTTTATTTAACAAAACCTTGCAGCACATAGAAACATAGAAACATAGAAAATAGGTGCAGGAGTAGGGCATTCAGCCCTTCGAGCCTGCACCGCCATTCAATGAGTTCATGGCTGAACATGCAACTTCAGTACCCCATTCCTGCTTTCTCGCCATACCCCTTGATCCCCCTAGTAGTAAGGACTTCATCTAACTCCTTTTTGAATATATTTAGTGAATTGGCCTCAACAACTTTCTGCGGTAGAGAATTCCACAGGTTCACCACTCTCTGGGTGAAGATGTTTCTCCTCATCTCGGTCCTAAATGGCTTACCCCTTATCCTTAGACTGTGACCCCTGGTTCTGGACTTCCCCAACATTGGGAACATTCTTCCTGCATCTAACCTGTCTGAACCCATCAGCTGTCTGAGCACATTGGCTCAGATAGCTGCAACATTACACGCTGATGATTGCTTAACATCAAAGGGTATAATCATACTTAACTTCAATCAACTTAAACTTTAACTGTCACCAAGGTGATGCCCACCATTGATGTATGACCTGCACACACAGCAGTGTGTCAGCCTTGTAAATAACACCAACGTTCTTTCAGGCAAAGCAATCATTGATGAGCTCCTGACGTAAGGCTCTTGCCACCATGTGCCCTTTCATGCGGTCTACAGGGGGGCGGGGGCATGGCTTCAGCATCAGCCTGATTGTCTGGCCCGATGTCAACATCTGCTTCCTCGTCCTCCTCTTCCTCTCTCTGGTGAGGTGGACTGTCAGACTCATCAGGCAATTCTTGTCCCCTCCTGAGAGCCAAGTTGTGGAGCACGAATTGAGCTACCTGCTCACGGTGGTACGAGAACTCGTCTCCTGAGTGGTCCAGGCATCTGAACCGCTGCTTCAGCACTCCAATGGTTGTCTCAACGATATTGCGAGTTGCTCTGTGGCTCTCGTTGTATCGCCTCTCGACCTCGGTGTGGTGTCACACAGTGAGGTCATCAACCAGGTGGCGAGGCTATATCCTTTGTCCCCAAGCATCCAGCATTGAGCTTGTGGCTCATTGTTAAACAAAACAGATACAGTGCTCTCACGCAGGATGTGCGCATCATGGATGCTGCCCGGAAATTGAGCATTCACCGCCAGTATAATTTGCTGGTGGTCAACAACCAGCTGGACATTCAGGGACTGGAATCCCTTGTGGTTCCTGAAAACCTCACCATCCTGAAAAGGTGCCCGCATCGCGATGTGCGTATAGTCTATTGCTCCCTGCACCTTGGGGAAGTATGCAATTCTGGAGAAACCTAGAGCCCTCTCACTCTGTGCCTCCCTGGTCATAGGGAAGCTGATCAAGTCCTTCCTGTGGCATACAGGGTCTCGGTGACCTGTCTAATGCAACGATATAGCATGCTGAGAAAGTCCGCAAATGTCACCAGCTGTGGCCTGAAAAGAACCCGAGGCATAGAATGACAATGCCATGTGACTTTGACCTCGATGGATAGTGCAGTTCTGATGTTGCTGGCAGGCTGCAGATCTGCCCTTATCAGCTGGCATACCTCAGTGATAATCTCTTTGTGGAAGCACAGTCTCTGAAGGCAAGGGGTGTAATGTCTAGTCCTCCTCATCTGTGTGTCACTTCGTTCATTGGGCACATAATGCAGTGGAGCGTTCCTTTAGCGATGTCGAGTCTGCTGCATGTATTTGGTCACCAAGAGCGGGCGAGAAAGGAAAGGCCTCATTTCAGTAGCTCTCTGTTTTCCACCGATTGCACACAAACAAGGAATGTCCCGATGAACACACCTCTTCAATTCTAATCGGTCACAGTGTGGTCAAGATGTTTTTAGAGATGTTCACATCAACTCCAACGACCTGCAGAGTACATCCGAACTCCGCCAAGGTTGAAGCACAGCAGCCTTTTAAAGGACATGACATGTGATCTACAACATGGCGTCCATAACGCTGTGATTTGTCCCGGTTAGTTCTACTTTTTGTGGGTGTTTTTTTGAGCGAGCGATATTGTGGGCGAAATGTGTGCGAGGTGGTGAAATTGACGATGGGTGATTTCCATGGCCACTAGTTCGGGTAAATATGCTCTTTATGACAAAAAACAGTCACCATGAGTTAATATTGAATCTCAGTATTAATTCTGTGCGGAAAGTAACACTGGGCAATATTATGGGCGTTGAATTCGCCCATCCTGCTGATTCCGCCGCAAAAAAGTGGGCGGGCGGTAATAATTTTTTCGGCATTAAGCACATGGGGAAAGTAATGTTCGGCGATAAGTTTCTGAAAAATGCCCACCAGTTTCCATTTTGTGCCAAAATGGGCGATATATGGGCGTTATATGTCATTTCAGCGGTAAAATGGGCATTAAGTGGACATTAAGCAGGCAGAAAAAGTGGAGGTTCTAGCCCAATAAGGGGAAGAAGTCATTGGTGGGTGAGGTCTATAGGTCCCCTAATAGTACCTACACTGTTGCACAGAGTATGAATCAAAAATAATGGAGACTTGTAAGAAAGGTATGGCAATAATCATGGGCGATGTTAATTTTTATATAGATTGGACAAATCACAATGGCCAAGATAGACTTGACAAAGAGTTCATAGAGTGTATCCTGGATGGTTTCCTTGAATAGTACATTGTGCAACCAACCAGGGAGCAGGCTATCTTAGATCTGGTACTGTGTAATGAGATAGGATTAATAAATGATCTTATAGTAAAGAATCCTCTAGGAAAGAGTGGTCATAGCATGGTTGAATTTCAAATTCAGTTGGAGAGTGAGAAAGTTGGGTCTCAAGCCAGTGTCCTGATCTTAAATAAAGATGATTACAAAGGCATGATGGCAAAATTGATTCAAGTGGACTGGGAAAATAGATTAAAGTGTAAGACGGTTGATGTGCAATGGCAGACATTTAAAAAGATATTTCATAACTCTCAACAAAAATATATTCCAATGAGAAGGAAAGACTTTAAGACAAGAGAGAATCATCTGTGGCTAACTAAGGAAGCAAAGGATGGTATGAAATTGAAAACATTGGCATATAATGTTGCCAAGATTAGTGGGAGGTTAGAGGATTGGGAAATTTTTAAAAACCAGCAAAGGACGACTAATAAAAAATAGAGAGAGAAGATAGATTATGAGAGTAAACTAGCAAGAAATAAAAAAACAGATACTAAGAGCTTCTACAGATATATAAAAGGAAGAGAGTAGCTAAAGTAAACATTGGTCCCTTAGAGGATGAGATTGGGGAATTAATAATGAGGAACAGGGAAATGGCCGAGACTTTGAACAAATATTTTGTATCGGTCTTCAGGGTAGAAGACACTAAAAATGTCCCACTAATAGATAATCAAGGGGCTATAGGGAGGGGGGAATTAAAACAACCACTATCACTAAAGAAAAAGTACTCAGTAAAATAATGGGACTAAAGCTGGATAAGTCCCCTGGACCTGATGGCCTGCATCCTGGGGTCTTAAAAGAAGTGGCTACAGAGATAGTGGATGCATTGGTTGCAATCTACTGAAATTCCCTGGATTCTGGAGAGGTCCCAGCGGATTGGTAAACTGTAAGTGTAATGCTCCTATTTAAAAAAGGAGGGAGACAGAAAGCAGGAAACTATAGACCAGTTAGCCTAACATCTGTCATCGGGAAAATGCTGGAGTCCATTATTAATGAAGCAATAGCAGGACATTTGGAAAAGCATAATGTAGTCAAGCAGAGTCAGCATGGTTTTATGAAAGGGAAATCATGTTTGACAAATTTACTGGAGTTCTTTGAGGATGTAATGAGATGGGTGGATTAGGGGAAACCAATAGGTGTGGCGTATTTGGATTTCCAGAAGGAATTCGATAAGATGCCACATAAAAGGTTACTGCACAAGATAAGAGCTCACGGGGTTGGGGGTAATATATTAACATGGATAGAGGATTGGCTAACCAACAGAAAACAGAGAGTTGAGATAAATGGGTAATTTTCCGGTTGGCAAACGGTAAGTAGTGGGGTGCCACAAGGATTGGTGCTGGGGCTTCAATTATTTACAATCTATATTAATGACTTGGATGAAGGGACCGAGTGTAATGTAGCCAAGTTTGTTGATGATACAAAGATGGGTGGGAAAGCAAGTTGTGAGGAGGACACATCTGCAAAGGGATATAGACAAGCTAAGTGAGTGGGCAAATCTTTGGCAGATGATAATGTGGGAAAGTGTGAGGTTATCCACTTTGGCAGGAAAAATAAATAAGCAAATTATTATTTAAATGGGGAGAGATTACAAAATTGTGCAGTACAGAGGGACTTTGGGGTCCTTGTGCATGAAACACAAAAAGTTAGTATGCAGGTACAGCAAGTAATCAGGAAGGCAAATGGAATGCTGGCCTTTATTGTCAGGGGGATGGAGTATAAAAGTAGGGAAGTCCTGCTACAACTGTACAGGGTATTGGTGAGACCACACCTGGAGAACAGTTTTGGTCTCCTTATTTAAGGAAGGATATACTTGCATTGGAGGTAGCCCAGAGAAGGTTCACTAGGTTGATTCCGGAGATGAGGGGGTTGAATTATGAAGAAAGGATGAGCAGGTTGGGCCTAAACTCATTGGAGTTTAGAAGAATGAGAGGTGATCTTATTGAAACATATAAGATACTGAGGGGGCTCGACAAGTTGGATGCAGTGAGGATGTTTCTGCTCGTGGGGAATCTAGAAATAGGGGGCAAAGGGGATGGAGTAAAAAAGCAGGGAAGTCTTGCTATAGCTATATAAGGTATTGCCGAGGCCACACCTGGAATACGGCATGCAGTTTTGATTTCTATATTTACGAAGGATGTACTTGCTTTGGAGGCAGTTCAGAGAAGGTTCACTAGGTTGATTCCGGAGATGAGGGAGTTGACTTATGAGGAAAGGTTGAGTAGGTTGGGCCTCTACTCATTGGAATTCAGAAGAATGAGAGGTGATCTTATCGAAATGTATAAGATTATGAGGGGACTTGACAAGGTGGATGCAGAGAGGATGTATACACTGACAGGAGAGACTAGAACTTGAGGACACGATCTTAGAATAAGGGGCCGCCCATTTAAAACAGAGATGAGGAGGAATTTCTTTTTTCAGAGGGTTGTAAATCTGTAGAATTCGCTGCCTCAGAGAGCTGTGGAAGCTACTACATTGAATAAATTTAAGATAGAAATAGACAGTTTCTTAAACAATAAGGGGATAAGGGGTTATGGGGAGCCGGCGGGGAAGTGGAGCTGAGTCCATGATCAGATCAGCCATGATCTTATTGAATGGCAGAGCAGGCTCGAGGGGCCATATGGCCTACTCCTGTTCCTATTTCTTATGTTCTTATGTATAGTTTAAGAATAAGGGGTCACTCATTTAGAACTGAGATGAGGAGGAATTTCTTCTCTCAAAGGGTCGTAAATCTATGGAATTCTCTGCCCAGAGAGCTGTGGAGGATGGGTCTTTGAATATATTTAAGTTGGAGATGAGATAGACTGATTTTTGAATAATAAGGGAGTGAAGGGTTATTGGGAGCGGGGCAGGGAAGTGGAGTTGAGACCAAGATCAGCCATGATCTTATTAAATGGTGGAGCAGGCTCAATGGGCCAAATAGCCTACTCCTGCTCCTATTTCTTATGGTTCTTATGTTCTTATGGAAGCTACAATGACATTAAGAAGTAGAGGGTATAGTAGAGATGCTGTTGACTTTTCATCTGATGATGGTGGAAAAAGTCACTATAATTTTTATCAGTTATATTATAAAATGGAAAATAACCAAATCTATAAAATGTAACATTTTAAGTAATTCTATGAGGAGAGAGGAACTTTGAAGGATAAGGTAGAGAAATACTGGATCACGTAAAAATCTGCCAAATTAATGAGATTCGGAAAGAGATCTTAAACATATTTTTGAATGTGAGAGTCCCTCACATAAAGTCTCCATTACTTTCGCCTTATTATGGAATTTCTTTGACATTTCGGAGATAAAATTCAACGTCGGCAGGGGTGGTAGGTAACCGATCGGCCACCTGTTATACATCCTGCCCAGTGGAGGATGGGATGCCGGCCAGGAGAACATTGGAATATTTAAGTCTGGTGGTAACAAAGGCATGGATGAGTGTTTCAGCAGCAGATGGGCTGAGGAAGGAGTGGTGGTGGGTGATATGGAGGTAGAAATCTTGGTGCTTCAGAATTGGAAGCTCAGCTTGGGGTTGATTAGAATGCCAAGGTTGTAAACAGTCAGGTTTAACCTAGTGGCTGGGAAAGGGAATGGAATCTATGGCAAAGGTACGGAGATTGTGGCAGGGGCCAAAGGTGATGGCTTCAGTCTTGCCAATGTTAAGGTGGAGGAAATTGCAGATTTTCAGGCAAGCAGTCTGACAACACAAAGATAGTAGAGGAGTCGAGAGAGCTGGTGGAGAGGTACAGCTGGGTGTCATCAGCGTACATGTGGAAGCTGACCCCATGTCAGCAGATGATGGCACCAAGAGGTAGGATGTAGCTGGGAAAGTTGGAGATGGGGAGGAGGCAGAGACAAGGATAGATCCTTGGGAGACTCAGGAGGTAATAGTGCAGTCATGGAAAAGAAGCCATTGCTGGAGATGCTCTGCTTACAGTCAGATGGGTAAGGGTGGAACCAAGCAAGGGTAGTTCCACTGAGCTGAACAAGGAGGAGAGGCATTGGAGAAGGATGGTGTGGTCGATTATGTAAAATATTGCAGAGCGGTCGAGGTGGATGAGAGGAAAGAATACACCACAATTACAGTCACATAGAGTGTCGTTTGTAACTTCAGTTAGGGACAATTAACACAGAAACCTGATTAGAGAGATGCAAACAGGGAAACTCATTTCAGACTCATTGAGGTGGAAATTTGGACTTCGGCCACCACTCTTAGCGCCCTGGAGGGATGGCAATGACGTCGGAAAGCAGTTGCGCCCAGGTGGCCAGCTTCCAGTGCCCCACCGGGACATTTTGTGCCGGTATCGACGAGGTGTGGGGGGGGGGGGGGGGGTGGGAGCAGTACCTCACAGGAGCGGCGAGCCGGTATGCAACGCCTTCGGTTGCAACACTGGCTCGATTTTTGTATTGCGCCCAACCAGCGCCCTGCTGGGAACGCCTGTGATAACTGGCGTTCCAAGCTGTAGCGGCCACAGACAGGTAAGTAATGTCGACCTCAGGTACGTGTGATTGTTTTAAAAATGTTTTTTTGCGATTTATGTTGTGCCAATGTGAGCTATGTATTGGGAATGTCTTTGCTGGGTTTTTTTCAGTTTCCCCTTCCCACCCCTGTTATGGTGCTCCAAGGCTGGCTGTTTAGCTCTGTATTTACCCTGCTCAACTGGTTTAGCTCCCTAAAAGAGGCGTGCAACACCTCCCCTAGCTCCCTGCTCCAAACTCTGGGCTTAGCTGATGAATTTTGTGGCAGCAGACGCAAACCATTTGTTGGCGCAAAATTTACCGTTCCGCTCGGCACACCGCCCCAACTGAGGTGCCACCGAATTTCCACCCCATATGGTTGAATTCTCTTCCTATTGGTGGGGCGAATTTCTGCTGCCAATGTGAATTTCTGCTGCTCTCATTATCCATACATGGTTAGTTTTGGAGCGTTAACACTGTTCCTGACTGGGATACTGCAGCTGGGAGGGAGGGAACTAGCGTGCTGCTGCAGCTTTTAAAAGCTTGAAGCTAGTTAAAGAGGGACATATCAAGAAAGGCAGTGACAAGATCCATGCCTTTCTCACCATATCAAGCCACATCACCGTGGCTGCCGTGCTGAGTCTTGTGCTTCAGAACTTGTCGCGCCACTAGCCAAGCTGTTCCAGTACTGCTACAACACTGGCATTTATCCAACAATGTGAAAAACTGCTCAGGTATGTCCTGTCCACAAAAAGCAGGACAAATCCAATGTGGCCAATTATCACCCAATCACTCTATTCTCAATCATCAGCAAAGTGATGGAAGGTGTCGTCAACAGTGCTATCAAGTGGCACTTACTCATGAATAATCTACTCACCAATGCTCAGTTTGGGTTCTGCCAGGACCACTCGGCTCCAGACCTCATGCCAGTCTTGGTCCAAATGTGAACAAAGAAACTGAATTTCAGAGGTGAGTTGAGAGTGACTGCCCTTGACATCAAGGCAACATTTGACCAAGTGTGGCATTAAGGAGCCCTACTAAAACTGAAGTCAATGGGAATCAGGGGGAAAACTCTCCACTGGCTGGAGTCATACCTAACACAAAGAAAGACGGTTATGGTTGTTGGAAGTCAATCATCCCAGCCCCAGGACATCGCTGCAGGAGTTCCTCAGGGCAGTGTCCGAGGCCCAACCATCTTCAGCTGCTTCATCAATGACCTTCCCTCCATCATAAGGTCAGAAGTGGGGATGTTTGCGGATGACTGCACAGTATTCAGTTCCATTCGCAACTCCTCAGATAATTGAGCAGTCCATGCCCGCATGCAGCAAGACCTGGACGACATTCAGGCTTGAGCTGATAAGTGGCAAGTAACATTCACGCCACAAAAGTGCCAGGCAATGACTATCTCCAACAAGCGAAAGTCTAACCACCTCCCCTTGATATTCAACGGCATTACCATCGCTGAATCCCCCAGCATCAACATCTTGGGAGTTACCACTGACCAGGAACTTAGCTGGACCAGCCACATAAATACTGTGGCAACAAGAGCAGGTTAGAGGCTGGGTATTCTGCGGTGAATGTCTCACCTCCTGACTCCCCAAAGCCTTTCCACCATCTACAAGGCATAAGCCAGGAGTATGATGGAATACTCTCCACTTGCCTGGATCTGTGCAGCTCCAACAACACTCAAGAAGCTTGACACCATCCAAGACAAAGCAACCCACTTGATTGACACCCCATCCAACACCTTCAACACTCACTCCCTCCACCACCGACGCACCGTGGCTAAAGTGTGTACCATCTAAAAGATACACTGCAGGAACTCGCCATGGCATCTTCGGCAATACCTCCCAAACCCACGACCTCTACCACTTAGAAGGACAAGGGAAGCAGATGCATGGGAGCCCTATCACCTACAAATTCCACTCCAAGTTACACACCATCCTGACTTGGAAATATTTCGCCGTTCCTTCAACGTCGCTGGGTCAAAAGCTAGAACTCTCCACCCAACAGCACTGTGGGAGTACCTTCACCACACAGACTGCAGCAATTGAAGAAGGGGGCTCACCACGACCTACTCAAGGGCAATTAGGGATGGCCAATTCCAGCGACGCCCACATCCCAGAACAAATATTTTTAAATGTCACATATTCAGCAGTGGGAAGCTGAATTGCTGAAGAAACAGCAGCGTTAGGGTGGGTGTTCAGCAAGTCTAAGAGCTCCAAGATTCACTGATGGTTCCATGGAAGTGTTGCAGGTTTACATCAGGACTAGGAGAAATCCTTTTTGGAAATCTAAGTGGATGATACCTACTGCATTTGCCTGATTCATGATTCTGATGACTTCTTCAAAAAACTGGATTAGGTTTGCCAACAAATTTAGGCAGCTAATTTCTGGGCACGCGGGGAGCGCAGATACTTCCCTATGTCTGAATGTTGAGGGCCAAGGCGCCCCCGATATTGGGCCTTGGCTTCACTTCTATCGAGTTGACGAGCTGCGGAGAATAACAGGCACCTTATCGGTGAAGCGGGATTGAACATTGGGCCACTGTGAATAATGAAGAGGGGCAAGCGGAAAGGGGATGACTGGGTTGGTGAGGGTGGGTGATCGGGTCAGGAAGTGGGTGATTGGGTTGAGGAGGTAGTGATGGCTGGGGGTCAGGAGGAGCACAGCTGCTCCTCCCAGCTCCACATTCATGTAAGTACATTTTAAAGACTTACTGTGTCGGTTGTGGCCTAACAGCCAGTCCCTTTATGGAATGCCTATTAGGCCTCATCCTGAGTGCTGGCTACCTCAGGGCAAAACTATCTTCCAGTGGCCTCAAACAGGCGTTAGGCACCTTTTTTACATATTCAAAGGACATGGCACCTATTACAAGCGTGGGCACTGCACGCAAATTTTTTAACCGGAATGGCAGGGAGCTCACTTCCAGCTCGTAATGAGCGGCACTTTGTGCCTGCCATATTGAAAGCTTAGGAAACCATTTAGTGTCTGAAAAACAGACACTGCATGGCTGAATTTTTAGGCAGCGATCTCTGTTTCCTAAAGCTGTGTGGAGTAACCTCTATTTTGTAATATAAAGTTAATTAGTACTGCAAGAATCAATCATGTTATACTATAAAAATTCATCACTTCTTTATTCAGTGAGAGTTCATCTCTTTTTACTTCAAGAGTTCATGTTTTACTATGAGAGATAATTACTTTTGAATTCAATAATTTTAATGACAGTTCCATCATTTTTAAATTCAGTTTTTACAATAGGTTTTAACAAACAGCCCCATTTTACTGAGAAATCTGTTCTACTTGCACATTTGTGACCAGCAGCAGCCGTACTTACTAATCAAAATTAACTTTACATAACCTTAAACACCTGTAAAGTTAGAAAATTACATTTCAACCTATTCCAGAGACCACCCGCTGCTCGATTAAAGTGCCCCTGCACAGATTTTAACATGGGCATGAATCGGAAACAATGCAACTCTGCGCCATGACAGGCGCACATGTTGGCAGCGGGTTCAGCAGCTCACGTTTTACTGCCACAACTGCCGAATTCCTGATCTTGAAACTGAGTGAAAAGGCAGTCTCAAAGAAGTGCGCATGTGCAAGCACAACTATGCATCAGTCGGGGTCCGCATTTAACATCATGCCTGGAGTTATCGTTTCATTTTGATGCTTCTGTTCGTGCTTAGTGTTTAGAATTTGTAAAGCAATAAAATAAAATGTACTCATAAAACAATGGATGTCTGTTCCTCAATTGCAGGAAAATAATCCATGCGTCCTGATGTAACATGAGCCCAATTTTTACAAGAAATAAAATGATCAAAGAAGCTGTATCTAGTATTTTAAATATCAATCCATCACCCTCGCATTAAGCGTCACACTCACAGCATTATTTACCCTTACCTTTTATAGCAACAACATTGTTTCCATACCCACAGATTGTGCATTTATATTTTTCACTATGTTGTTGACAGTTGTTATTTTCTGTCAAACTTCCAATTAAATAACCTACACAAGGGTTAAACACTAAAGGGTAGTGAATGCAAAAACAGGATTATTTATTAAGGAATTTGTGTGAGAAATGTAAAGTGTCAAAGTATTGCTGAACAGATGTTTCCTCTTGTGAGATTTAGTGATTAAAGCCCCTTGTATATAGGTTGACAGCTATTGAAAAACATTTATTGCTTGTGCTGCTTTTGTTTCCATAGAAACGGAAGAATAGGAAGCCTTATTTGTGGAAATGGAAACAGAGACTCTCTAAAAGTGTTGCAGATATTTCAAGAATTATTGTGTACACAGAGAAAAATGCTCCTAGAGTACAATACATGAAGGCATGCTGTAATAAATATACAGTATACAAGGAGGTGACACTGGGATGGTGGGTGGGGAAATTCAGAAGCCAATTATATATAAAAATGTATAACCTATTGACATTAAAGATTGTTCTTTCTATATGGTTAGGTAAAATATATTCTGAACTAAACAAATTCACAATTATACAATATGTGACTTATTTTGCATAAAAGCTCTGTATATTTTAAAAATATATTGTTTATATTTAATTAAACTTACAAACTGTGCTGAATTTTGACAGCGTAGGTTTAATCCACCCACTTATTACCTTTCTAAAGAACAGCAAGAGTAAGCACAGCATAAATTACATTAAATGATGGATAACATTATTCTACGAGTGGATCATTATAAGATGTGTGTGGAAGAATGTGTTGACATTCACCCTCGCGGGATATGCCAAATGGATCTTTCATGAGAGCCATGTCATCACATTCTAATGTGCTTGGAATATAAATCTCCTGTATGGATAGCCGAGTTACCATTGATTTTAAAGAAATTACAATTGAATGTTAAATTTGGTATCTCTAAAAGTGATGTATATCGATGAATGTGTTAGTTATTAATTATTGCTTTGATATTAGGTTTTTTCCTGTGGCCGAGGAGCTCCTCCCAGAGTCACAGTGCGGATTTTGTCCCCTACGGGGCACAACGGACATGATTTTTACAGCACAACTGCAAGAAAAATGCAGGGAACAGCACCAGCCCTTATATATGGCCTTCTTTGACCTTACAAAGGCCTTTGACACTGTCAACCACGAGGGTCTGTGGAGCGGCTCCCATTTCGGATGCCCCCAAAAGTTCGTCACCATCCTCCGCCTGCTCCATGACGACATGCAGGCCGTGATCCTTACCAATGGATCCATTACAGACCCAATCCACGTCTGGACCGGGGTCAAGTAGGGCTGCGTCATCGCCCCAACCCTCTTCTCAATCTTCTTTGCTGCCATGCTCCACCTCACACTCAACAAGCTGGAGTGGAACTAAACTACAGAACCAGTGGAAAGCTGTTCAACCTTCATCGTCTCAAGGTCAGGTCCAAGACCACCCCAACCTCTGTCATTGAGCTACAGTACGTGTCTGCGCACATTCTGAGGCTGAACTTCAGGATATAGTCAATGTATTCACTGAGGCGTACGAAAGCATGGACCTTACACTAAACATCCGTAAGACAAAGGTCCTCCACCAACCTGTACCCGCCGCACAGCACTGCCCTCCAATCATCAAGATCCACGGCGCAGTCCTGGACACCATGGACCACTTCCCATACCTTGGGAGCCTCCTATCAACAAGAGCAGACATTGATGCCGAGATTCAACACCGCCTCCAATGCGCCAGTGCAGCCTTCGGCCACCTGAGGAAAAGAATGTTCGAAGACTAGGCCCTCAAAACTGCCACCAAATTCATGGTCTACAGGGCTGCAGTAATACCCTGTATGGCTCAGAGACATGGACCATGTACAGTAGACACCTCAAGTCGCTGGAGAAATACCACCAACGATGTCTCTGCAAGATCCTGCAAATCCCCTGGGAGGACAGGCGCACCAATGTTAACGTCCTCGACCAGGCCAACATCCCCAGCATTGAAGCACTGACCACACTTGATCAGCTCCGCTGGACAGGACACATTGTTCGCATGCCTGACATGAGACTCCCAAAGCAAGCGCTCTACTTGGAACTCCTTCATGGCAAACAAGCCAAAGGTGGGCAGAGGAAACGTTACAAGAATACCCTCAAAGCCTCCCTGATAAAGTGCAACATCCCCACTGACACCTGGGAGTCCCTGGTCAAAGACCACCCTAAGTGGAGGAAGTGCATCCGGGAGGGCGCTGAGCACCTCGAGTCTCATCACCGAGAGCATGCAGAAATCAAGCGCAGGCAGCGGAAAGAGCGTGTGGCAAACCAGTCCCACCCACCCTTTCCCTCAACGACTATCTGTCCCTCCTGTGACAGGGACTGTGGTTCTCCTATTGAACTGTTCAGCCACCCAAGGACTCATTTTTAGAGTGGAAGCAAGTCTTCCTCAATTCCAAGGGACTGCCTATGATGATGACATCGATGAATGTGTTAGTTATTCATTATTGCTTTGACATTACTGCTGGTATAATCGGTTATGTCAAAATAGAAACACACATTTTTATTATTCTGTTTAGTAACAAATGAGTTCTTGCACAAAATATATTAAAATCAGTCTTTTATACAGGGTAGCACAATCAGATGCCACATATTGTTTATACTGGGACTCTTAACAAAAAAAATAGAACACTGAACAGTTCAAGAATACTGCCCAGAATACAAAGCTACTTTCAACTTTTTCAATAAATGCCACAAAATATTCAACAGGGCAGCACAGAGATGGTACCTCAGCATAAACTATTAAAAAGACAGTACCTCAAACTGAGCAGTATCCCACATAATGCTATAAGGTCAATGATGAACACAAGTTCTTCTGCTCCAGATGGAGCATGAACCCAAATCTTTCCATTACAGAGGCATCAGAACATGCTGCCACCTTACAGAATTACATGTCGTATATTTCTGAATACTGTGCAGCAACATGCAGAGACTCCTACATCCGTTATTTGAACAATGATACAAAATTTGACAGTACGCTCACAATGGGCGGGCTCATGGCAAGACATTGTTCCATGAAGCTACCGGAGCTCAGCAATCAGTTTTGGTTCCACGGCTATAAGTTGAAAGCTGCTTGGTTTTCCATACAGAGATGAAGGGCTACGGGAATTTGTTTGGTGCGACAAACCTCAGGAACTCTTGATGTGATCACATTAACTAGTTGATGAAATGACCCAAAATACCCAGATGTTTGTGGGTTCAAATCCCACTACAGAAACTTGAGCACAATATCTGGGCTGACACTCCAGTGCCCTACTGAAGGAGTGCTACATTGTTAGCAGTGCCATGGAAAATCCATGACACTATTTTGAAGAAGAGCAGGGAAGTTCTACCCAGTGCCCTGGCCAATATTGAATCCCTCAACCAAAATCACTATAACAGATTATCTGGTCATTATCTCATTACTGTTTGTTAGATCTTGCTGTGCACAACTTGGCTGTTGCATTTCCTGCATGATAACAGTGACTACACTTCAAAAGTACTTCATTGGCTGTAAAGCACTTTGGGATGTTATGAGGTCATAAAGGACACTCTATAAATGAAAATCATTCTTTCTTTTCTTTTCCGTGCTCCCCACTATTTTCTGTCCATTAAAATTAATACAGCGGTGCTACACATGATTCCCCCATATATACTGCTGGTAGGTAAGGCTCCATTTCAGGAGAATGCATTCAACAAATGAATCCTACAGAATACAGAATCTAAACTGACTTCTCAGCATCACAAATTTGAAATGAATACTGTTAAAGAAACATAAAGTGAATATGTGTTTTACCTTGAGTTACACGGTGTGAAAGTTTCCATGTCTGACCTCTGTCATTGGTGTGAAAGTTTCAATGTCTGACCTCTGGTCATTTGCATTTTCTGTCTAATAGTCTTCAAAGATATCAATCGAAATGCTGAAAATACACAGCAGGTCAGTGACACCTGAAGAACTTCTGATGAAGATCCAACCGTTCTTTTTCTTTCAAATGTTACCAGACTTGCTGTGAATGTCCAGAATTTTCTGATTTTATTTCAGAATTACAGCATTTATGCTTTTTTATCTTTACTCTTTAAAGGCATCAGCTTCTTGAGACATTTGAAGCTTTTGATCCATCTTGCTTTGGCTGTCATTTTTCTTACAATGTCAACATTTTCTTGATGATTTTTACTTACCACCATTCTTGTGCAGACCACTACAGTTCAGTGCTCCTGCTCTGTATATTAACCTGCACACATCACATGAAAGCACAAACCAATAAAATCAAATACTGTTGCTGAACAAAATGTAGCAAATTTATACAGTCACAGGGCTGAATTTTCGGCTTTTTGCGTTTTCGCCTGTTTCTGGGTGCAAATTGCGGCAAAATCAAAAATTTAGCACCGGGTTAGCATTAGCGGCAGAGCGCGCAACTTTCGGCAAATGAAAGTTTGAGGAACGTTAGCACCAACTCCGGCGTTGCACCACACAATTTGTTCAGGCAAGTCCGTTCTGCGCATGCTCAAATTTATTTTTATTTGTTTCTTCCCGTGCTTCTTGTTTGCTGTCCAATCACAAACGCTAATGCAGAGCGCGGCCACATGCATGCGCAGTACACCCGGGGCTGAATCAGCCATTTTACATTGGGATTTTGATGGCGGAGGACAAGGAAGCAAGACAGCGTGCCAGGTGATTCAGTCAGAGGTTAATGAAGCTCTAGGGGGGCTGTGGAGAGAAGATGGCAGGAGTTACATCTCAGGGGTGGACCTAGATCACTGCCATCCATTTTTAAATGCATTTGGAGCGAAATCGCTGAGGAGGTCTCTGCCTCAGACACTGTGGTCAGGACTGGCACACAGTGCCTAAAGAAGTTCAATGATCTTTCAAGGGTCATTAGAGAGAGTACAATTTTTATTGATGCACACCTTCATTATTTCAATTATAAATCTGACACACTATTTGTTCTCAGGCTGTTGCTGTCTCTCAGCACTCTTTGGGTTGTGTCCAAAAATGCAAACTAAGCCTACCTAGGTATAGGTAGGCACATAGGTAGGCTTAGTTTGGCACCCTGTTTGGCATGAATGATCTTTACACATTATTAAGATTGCTTTCTGAGATCTCATAAGATGTCTCCGCACTTCGATGTCCTCCCGATGAACCACGTGCAACTTCCAAGACCATTTAACAGAGGACTCTATTACAATCAGACAGTATGGTATAAGTGCTTTGGTGGCTATCTGTGTGTGCCACAAGAGCAGATGGACCCTCTTGTAAGCATTCCCATTTTCATCTTTGCAGGCAAAGAAGTCTCATAATTGCCGCGAGCAGGTGCAGACAGGCGGCGGTCCGCCTCAGACCCTGCCTCTCACCGACATCGAGGAGCGAGTGACAGGCCTCATTGGCATCACTGGTTGGGCAACTGCCACTGGGGGTACTGACCCCCAGCTCGGAAAATAAGGGTAAGTCCTGCACACTCCCTGGGCTGGGGCAATGTCATGCAGTGCCTGTGGACTAGGGGTGGGACAATATCCTGCAGTGTTTGTGGACTAGGGTTGGGGCAATGTCCTGCAGTGTCTCGGGACGAGATATAATGGAGTTGCGGCGTTCCTTCAAATGAGCCTGCGCTATGTGACCTTCCTCATGTCACCCTGCCCCCTCCCCTGCTGCTAACCACTCGTCTGTTGCTTTCTACTTCCAGATGACTAGACACAGGCGCATCATCCCTCAAGGCAACACTCCACGTCAGGCCATCATGTGGAGGAGGAGGAGGAGGAAGAAGAGGATGAGTTTATTGATCAGCCGACCCCGGGGCATATGCAATCCACCCCTCTTTTACTACTGGCACTCACCTCATCTGAGGACGACGATGTAAATTTCTTGGGGTTTGACAGCTCCGAGGCTCCTAGGACTAGTGGCGCACAACAAAACAGTTCTGGGGTCGAATCCCATGTGTCATCTCTCCGGAGGGTGATACGGCAAAGTTGGTCTGTCCAGGGAGAGCATCCAGCTCACCAGTCAGCTCCTCAATGTCCTGGATAGGATTCCAGTGACCATTGGGAGTCTCAGAGACTGTGAAACCAGTGAGGCCATCAATGCCCACACAAGGCTGGTGGCCTCCAGCAGTGACACTGGAGTCCCGGAGAGTGCGGCGTGGAATATGGCACATCACAGGCACAAGCTCTGCTTCAGCTTGGGCAGGTAATGCAGCCCATTCCTCCTGCCATACTCTCTGCGTTCCCCACTGTCACACCCAAACCCAAACCACCTATGACCGTCGATGCCATTGAAGAGGCTCGCCACTCAGAAGCCGGGCCGTCCACGCCACGAGCTGGTCCAGTGTGTTCCTAGGCAGTGTCTCCATTGTCTTTCCCCCAACACAGCAGCGGCAAAGTTGCTGCACGCCATCTTGGTACCACTTTGGTTAGGAGCAGCAGGCAAGGGAGGGGAAGGAGAAGGGGGTCAAAAGCCAATGGTAAAAAATAGTAGGGCAGGGGTTGCTGTATTATGTTGTTGATGCTGGATGCATCCTATATTTTATGTTGCATTATTATTATGTTCTGGATTATGTTGTTGATAATGTTGGTGTTGTTGAATGATCACACTGTTGGATGCAGCTAATTTATGTTATTTTATTAAAGTTTCACAATTAAGTTTACAAAGTTGACAAAGTTTACATTCTTTAATGCATTCTTTTGTTCACCTTAACCATTCCTGTGAAGTGTCTCATTTGCAAAATAAGTTGACATGAGATGGGATAGAGTGGCCAGGCAATGATCAAACATGCCATTCACTCTTCAAGCAAAGCATTTGTAGGATCCGTTCCTCCCCCACAATGGTAAAAATTGGATTATTAAATATAAAAATCCAGAGCTGTGTTACAGCCCACAAACAGAGCTGGGCAGGAAAGAGTTCATTCATACATTGCAGCCAAACCATCAGATATCATGAGAGACAATGATACAGGATATCGGCCATCGGTCTAAGTCACCAGACAATGACAACCAAAGAGAGACATTCATCATCAGAGCACCAGAAGAGAGACATTCACACCTTCAATGGTTTTCTGTCTGAAAAGATACAGGAACATTCACATATTCATTTACCTTAAGGGGTTACATTGTTTAAAAAGCGTACTTTGGACTGTGGCTCCAGAAAGGCTGATATCAGGGTAGGCCTAGACAATGGCTGGACCCTGAGCCATTTGGATATGAATTCTACTAGAAACCAACAATCAAATCATCTTGGGAAGGTTACTTTGTAAAGGACTTCACCCTACGGACAGGTGGTAGCCAAAGTAATCATGGACAATAATCTAAATGAGGGACAATTAGCCATCAAGAGTTCACATTTGATGCGGTCATCATGTTAAATATGTTCCACGATTGCAAGTTGGTTTTTGGTATAAAGAAGACCCATTTTCGAAGGCAAAACATAACTGTACTGTTATGTATGAATAAAGAGTCTGACTGGATACTGTGAGCTCAAAGTAAAGTGTGACCTTGGTCTTTTATTGCAGGTCTCCAGAGTGCCTCTCCAGCCCGTGAGGCCTCCTTAACTACCTGTGCTCCCAAGGGATTGTGGGATCCCTGATCCTGATGTCAAGAACTGTATAATGGGGGACTAGGTATTTAGAAACCCTTACACATTCAATTATGAAATGCTGATGTAAGTCTTTTGCAGTGGTGAAATTTCCACGATGCCTCCCCTGTGGTTGTATTGGTGGTGGTGGTGGCATGGGTTCCGCGCCAGGCTCCTCTTTCTTGTCTTCCTCTTCCTCCTTTCCCCCCCCCCCCCCACCGCCCCCTCTCCTGAGGTGGTCCTGCAATCCCTAGTGGCAAATCCTGTCCCCTCATGATGGCTAAGTTGTGTAACATGCAGCACACCACAATGAACTCAGAGACCTGCTGAGGGGAGTATTGTAGGCAGCCTCCAGAGTGGTCCAGGCATCGGAAGCGCTGCTTGAGCACTCCAATTGTCTGTTCGATGATGTTGCATGTGTCTGCATGGCTGTCATTATAGCAATGCTCGGATTCTGATGAAATGCATCCCAGGGTATTAAAAGAGATGGCAGAAGTTATAGCAGATGCATTCGTTATAATCTACCAAACTTCTCTGGACTCTGGGGAGGTACCATCGGATTGGAAAGCAGCTAATGTAACGCCTTAGTTTATAAAAGGGGGCAGACAAAAGGCAGGTAACTATAGGCCGGTTAGTTTAACATCTGTACTGGGGAAAATGCTTGAAGCTATCATTAAGGAAGAAATAGTGGGACATCTAGATAGGAATAGTGCAATCAAGCAGACACAACATGGATTCATGAGGGGGAAATCATGTTTAACTAATTTACTGGAATTCTTTGAGGATATAACGAGCATGGTGGATAGAGGTATACCGATGGATGTGGTGTATTTAGATTTCCAAAAGGCATTCGATAAGGTGCCACACAAAAGGTTACTGCAGAAAATAAAGGTACACGGAGTCAGAGGAAATGTATTAGCATGGATAGAGAATTGGCTGGCTAACAGAAAGCAGAGAGTCGGGATAAATGGGTCCTTTTCGGGTTGGAAATCGGTTGTTAGTGGTGTGCCACAGGTATCGGTGCTGGGACCACAACTGTTTACAATATACATTGATGACCTGGAAGAGGGGACAGAGTGTAGTGTAAAAAAATTTGCAGATGACACAAAGATTAGTGGGAAAGCAGGTTGTGTAGAGGACACAGAGAGGCTGCAAAGAGATTTAAATAGGTTAAGCGAATGGGCTAAGGTTTGGCAGATGGAATACAATGTCGGAAAATGTGAGGTCATCCACCTTGGAAAAAAAAATAGTAAAAGGGAATATTATTTGAATGGGGAGAAATTACAACATGCTGCGGTGCAGAGGGACCTGGGGGTCCTTGAATCCCAAAAAGTTAGTTTGCAGGTGCAGCAGGTAATCAGGAAGGCGAATGGAATGTTGGCCTTCATTGCGAGAGGGATGGAGTACAAAAGCAGGGAGGTCCTGCTGCAACTGTATAGGGTATTGGTGAGGCCGCACCTGGAGTACTGCGTGCAGTTTTGGTCACCTTACTTAAGGAAGGATATACTAGCTTTGGAGGGGGTACAGAGATGATTCACTAGGCTGATTTCGGAGATGAGCGGGTTACCTTATGATGATAGATTGAGTAGACTGGGTCTTTACTCGTTGGAGTTCAGAAGGATGAGGGGTGATCTTATGGAAACATTTAAAGTAATGAAAGGGATAGACAAGATAGAGGCAGAGAGGTTGTTTCCACTGGTCGGGGAGACTAGAACTAGGGGGCACAGCCTCAAAATACGGGGGAGCCAATTTAAAACCGAGTTGAGAAGGAATTTCTTCTCCCAGAGGGTTGTGAATCTGTGGAATTCTCTGCTCAGGAAAGCAGTTGAGGCTAGCTCATTGAATGTATTCAAATCACAGATAGATAGATTTTTAACCAATAAGGGAATTAAGGGTTATGGGGAGCGGGCAGCTAAGTGGAGCTGAGTCCACGGCCAGATCAGCCATGATCTTGTTGAGTGGCGGAGCAGGCTCGAGGGGCTAGATGGCCTACTCCTGTTCCTAATTCTTATGTTCTTATTCTGTCTGAGGGTTTCGGAGGGGAGTCATGAGCCAGGTGGCGAGGTCATAACCTTTGTTCCCCAGCATTCAGTTCTGGCCTTGTGGTTGATGCTGGAACATGCGGTGAGACACTGCTCCCTGGATGCTCCCTGGTTATTGGCCATTGACTGCCAAGATGCGCTGAGCATGGTCACAGACGATCATTCAGGGCTCAATTTTTCCCATTTATCTGCACCGTTTTTTTGGCATGCACAATTTTTTTTGACTAAGTTAAAATCTCCAAGTTTCCCCAAAGTTTCTGCACCAGGCTATGATTTTTTTACCTCATTGTGGGCGTAACCTGCCACCCGTGCCAATTCTGGTCATTTAAGCAAGTTTGGTCAACAACGATTTTTTTTTAAGATGGCGTATGTGACTGCTCTGAAAAACCTTCTGGGCAGTTAACAAAATCAGCGCAGGTAAGAGAAGCAGCGCAGAAGATCCAGTTCCACCGCTGGGACAGCGGCGGGGTGGGGAGGGGTGGGGGCGGGTGGAATTTGGCCCGGGCTAGGGGCGGCACCAGGGAGGAGGGGGAGGCCTTTCGGCCTGGGCTAGGAGCGGCACCGGCTCTGGGGGAGGGGTGGCCTTTCGGCCTGGGCTAGGAGCGGCACCGGCTCTGGGGGAGGGGTGGCCTTTCGGCCTGGGCTAGGAGCGGCACCGGCTCTGGGGGAGGGGTGGCCTTTCGGCCTGGGCTAGGAGCGGCACCGGGTACTGACGGGAGGGGTGGGGAAGGGGGGAGGGGGGCCTTTCCAATTCTTACAGTTTACAGGATAGATTTTTGGCACAAAGACTCTTTAATATTTTCATGTTGGTAAGCTGCTGCCTTAAATAGCTGCAATGTGCAAGGTGCTTGTGCAGGTTGCTGTGAGCTGGCCAGAATGTGTTGTATCTTTCACTTTCCAGCCTCAGCCCACAGTATGTCCCTCGTTACCCTGGCAACCCGATCTTTTTGGCGCAGATCTTAGGCTCTGCCCATAGAGCTTATGGACAATGTGCACTGGGCCACATTCACAAGTTAAAACAGGGAAACTTGCAACTTTTTTTTAGCATAGTTGGGCACTAAAAATTTGGCCGTATCTCTTCAACTACGGCAAAAATCTGCAATGTGGAAAATTGAGTCCATAGAATGGAATCCCTTTCGGTTTCGGTAAACCTCTGGATTCTCTAAAGGTGCTTGCAGGGCGATGTGTATACAGTAAACTGAACCTTGAACCTTGGGGAAGCCAGCAAATCATCCAAAACCTATAGACCTCTCACTTTAGATCTCCTTGGTCATTGGTGTCATGTATTCAACTGTCATTGTAATCCATGTATAAACTGTATAAGTTGCACACCGTGAGAACACTGACCACTAGGTGGTGAACTTGTGGGAGGCACTCCTAACCTGGACTTTCAAGTATAAAAGGGGAAGCTCTACCCACCTTCGTCACTTCAGTGTTGGCTAATAAAGGACTGGTCACAGGGTGACCTTCTCTCTAGTATGGGCCTCTTGTGCATTTGTACTGTATAGTAAGGACATATTATTGGCGACGAGAAATTGGGATTTAAACCACGTGAGCATGGCCACTAGCAGCACAGACGAGAGGTACTGTGTTGGTGATGATTGGGACCATTTTATTGAGAGACTACAGCAAATTTCGTCATTAAGGAATGGCTGGGACAGGATTCGGCTGACAAACGCAGGGCTCATCTCCTGACGGTTTATGGATCCAGGATGTATTCCCTGATGAAGGACCTTCTAGCGCCAGAGAAGCTGGCGGACAAGACTTTTGAAGAACTCATTAATTTGATCGGGGAACACTTTAAACCAGCGAGCAGCATGCACATGGCGCGACATCGGTTTTACACACACCGGCGGCGAGAAGGGCAAAGCGTTTCAGACTTCATGGCATACCTCCGGCGACTGGCGAGCCTATGTAAGTTCCCAAATGCATGCAGAGCAGAGATGCTGCGAGACTTTTTTATTGAGGGCATCGGGCATGCTGGGGTTTTCAGGAAACTGATTGAGACCAAAGACTTGACCTTGGAAACGGCGGCTTTGATGGCCCAGACATTCATCTCAGGGGAGCAAGAGACCAGAATGATGTTTGACAAAAATCTTAGTTTAAATGCAGCAAATGGACAGAGAGTCAACATTGTTAACACGACAGACAGTTCTCCAGGCAGACAAGGGCAATCGGACACCCAGCATGTAGTCGGATCCAAAGGGGTAATTCAACAGAGACAATGGATAGCTGAACAGCGATTCATGCCATCGCAAGGAACAATGTGGCCAGTAATGGGGCCATCAACACCTGTCAATGGTGCGTTTAAGGACAGTTACAGAGACAGTCAGAGACGATCAACTGGTAATGGACCTTTTGTTTCCAACAACGGCTCATGTTGGAGGTGTGGAGGCAAACACACAGCCAGAGCTTGCAGGTATCAGCAATATACGTGCAGAAATTGCAACGTCAGCGGTCACTTGGCGTGTATGTGCAGGAAGCCTGCAGCCAGGTTGATGTACGAGGAGGACGGGCCCGATGTAAGCCCTACGAGGCCAAATGGACACTGGGGGAAATTGCTGGAAGCTGAAGTTCAGCGAGTTCATGTGGAGCACATGTACAGTTCATACACCAGGACGCCACCGATAATGATGAAAGTGCTCCTCAATGGCATCCCAGTATCAATGGAGCTAGACACGGGGGCCAGCCAGTCCCTGATGAGTATCAAACAGTTTGACAAGTTGTGGGCGTCCAAGGCCAGGAGGCCAAAATTATTGCCGATTGACGCACAGCTACGGACATATGCAAAGGAGATCATTCCGGTGCTAGGCAGCGCCACAGTAGTCGTGACCCACAAAGATTCGGACAATAGGTTGCCACTCTGGATTGTCCCGGTGGATGGTCCCACACTGCTGGGGAGGAGCTGGCTTGCTGTCATGAACTGGAAATGGGGCGATGTCAATGTAATTTCTTCCGTGGAGTGAATATCATGCTCACAGGTCCGGGACAAATTTGACTCATTATTTTAACCCGGCATTGGAACTTTCATGGGGACCAAGGTAGTGATTCACATAAACCCCGACGCCAGGCCAGTACACCACAAGGCCAGAGCGGTGCCGTACGTGATGCGGGAAAAGATAGAATGCGAATTGGACCGCCTGCTGAGGGAAGGCATCATCTCACCAGTCGAATTCAGTGACTGGGTGAGCCCGATTCTGCCGGTGCTCAAGGCGGATGGATCTGTTAGGATATGTGGCGATTACAAGGCCACCATCAATCGGGTGTCACTCCAGTGCCTGCTACCGAGAGCGGAGGACCTTGTTGCGACGCTATCCGGTGGCAAGCTTTTTTCAAAATTGGACCTGACCTCAGCATACATGACCCAGGAGCTGGCGAGCGAGTCGAAGAAGCTGACCACCATCACGACACACAAGGGGTTGTCTGAGTACAACAGACATCCGTTCAGCATTTACTCAGCCGCCGCGATCTTTCAATGAAACATGGATAGTCTCCTCAAGTCGATTCCAAGGACGATGGTTTTTCAAGACGGCATCCTCATCACGGGTTGCGATACTGAAGAACATCCCCACAACCTGGAGGAGGTGCGATGCAGACTGGACCGGACAGGTCTGCGACTGAAAAAGGCGAAGTGTGTCTTCCTAGCTCCAGAGGTAGAATTCCTGGGGATGAGGGTAGCAGCAGACAGGATCAGACCTACTGCGTACAAAACGGAAGCGATCCAGAGAGCACCCAGACCCTGTAACATGACGGAGCTGCGTTCGTTCCTGGGGCTCCTGAACTATTTTGGTAACTTTCTTCCCAAATTGAACACGCTGTTAGAGCCGCTATACGTGCTCCTACGCAAAGGTCGCGAATGGGTCTGGGGGGACAGCCAGGAAAGGGCTTTTGATAGAGCACGCAATATGTTATGCTCCAACAATTAACGCTATATGACCCATGTAAAAAACTTGTTTTAACATGCAATGGGGTCGGGTGTGTGTTGCAGCATGTTAATGCCAAGGGTCTGTTACAGCTGGTAGCTTATGCCTCCAGAAGTCTGTCCCAGGCAGAAAGAAGCTACAGATGGTAGAAAAGGAAGCGCTTGCATGTATATATGCAGTAAAAAAAATGCACCAGTACCTGTTTGGCACGAAATTTGAGCTGGAGACAGATCACAAACACCTAATGTCCCTTTTGGCCGACAACAAGGCCATGAATGCAAATGTGTCGGTCCGCATACAGAGGTGGGCACTCACATTAGCCACCTATGACTATACAATTCGGCACAGACTGGGCACTGAAAACTGCGCCGATGCACTCAGCAGGTTCCCACTAGCCACCACCGAGGGGCAACCGAACATGCTGCTGAGATGGTCATGGCTGTTGAAGCTTTCGAATGTGAAGGCTCACCCGTGACAGCCCGTCAGATCAAAGTCTGGACAGAGACCCGCTACTGTTTTTAGTCAAGAAATGTGTCCTGAATGGGGACTGGGCAGCCACATACGGGGCATGCCCTGAGGAAATTAAACCATTTCACTGGGGCAAGGACGAACTCTCGATTCAGGCCGATTGCCTCCGATGGGGAAACCGTGTAGTCATGCCCCAGATGGGCAGAGAGGCGTTCATCCGAGAACTCCACAATGAGCACCCGGGCATTGTCAGGTCACACGTTTGGTGGCCAGGGATAGATGCAGACCTGGAACTTTGTGTTCGCAGGTGCAACATGTGGGCCCAGCTGGGCAATGCATCTAGGGAAGCCCCCCTTAGCCCCTGGTCCTGGCCCACCAAGCCATGGTCACGCATCCATGTGGACTACGCAGGTCCTTTCATGGGAAAAATGTTTTTGGTTGTAGTAGACGCCTACTCCAAATGGATCGAGTGTGACATTCTCAATTCAAGCACATCCTCTGCCATGGTAGAAAGTCTGCGGGCAATGTTCGCCGCCCATGGTCTACTGGACGTCCTGGTCAGCGACAATGGCCCGTGTTTTACAAGCATTGAGTTCCAGGACTTCATGGCAGGAAATGGTATCATGCATGTCAGAACGGCACCATTCAAGCCGGCCTCAAACGGCCAGGCGGAATGAGCAGTGCAGATAATCAAACAGGGGATGCTCAGAATCCAAGGGGGTTCCCCACAAAGCCGTCTATCACGCCTCCTGTTGGCCAATAGATCCCGACCACACTCGCTCACAGGGATGCCACCCGCAGAGCTGCTAATGAAAGGGACGCTCAAAACTAGGTTATCCCTCATACACCCCACTATGAAAGAAATTGTTGAGAGCAGGCGCCGGTCACAATGTGACTACCATGACGGGAATGTGAGGGCGCGATGTATTGATGTCAACGACCCTGTCTTTGTCCTCAACTACGCTGCAGGGACCAAATGGCTCGTAGGCACTGTGATTACCAAAGAGGGGAATAGGATTCTGGTAGTTAAACTTACCAATGGACAAATCTGCTGCAAACACGTGGATCAAACAAAAAGGAGGTTCAGCAACCCCATAGAAGAAGCAGAGGAAGAACACGATGTCGAGTTCACTCCACCACAGATGACTGAACACCGGAAACAAGTGAAGGAGAGCCCAGTCACTGTGGGCAGTCCGGACAGGTCTGAGGCATGGAAAACAGCAGACACTCAGGCCAGCGCCCAACAACCGGAGCCCCAACTCAGACACTCTACAAGGGAACGTAAACCACCAGAGAGACTTAACCTGTGATCCCAATAAGACTTTGGGGGGTGTTGTAGAGAGTAGAAATATATATATAGACTTAGGCATTAGGCACCTGCTGGATATTTAAAACTCACATAAGCTTAAATGGACACACACATAAAATGGCTGCCCAGGCATTATGGGAAATCAGGTAGTCAAACTGTGAACTGTTGAACGTTCACTGACCGAGCAATAACCCTGTGAGGCCCACTGTAGGAATGCCTGGGAAGACAGAGATAAGAAGGAAACCATCTCCTGTGAACAAGGCCATAAACCAATTAATTCCCCAGGAAGAAAGATAAGAGGGAAACCATTTGCTGTAAACAAGGCTATATACCAATTATTTCTCCCAGATGAAAGAACTAGGGAGAGAACCTATAAAGCCATCGATCAGCCCAAGCTGACAATAACCGAACATATGGTTCCCTGGATACTAGGAGAATTCTATTGGGTTAAAAGAACCTATATGTAATCTATAATCGTTGTGATTGGCTTGTGTCCAGCCGTGATGGGCTGTGTAACTGTAGTAAACTGTTTTGTAACTGTTGTGAAACATATAAAGGTACATGTAACTCTTTGTTCTGTGGAGAGAAACCTGGATACGGTCCTGTGTGTTTCCTCCCCGCTGAGCGTTATTAAATGCCGCCAGGCATTGGAACCGACTCTGAGTGTTGAGTGATTCTTCTAAGAAAACACTAACGCTAACAGGGGGGAAGTGATGTCATGTATTCAACTGTCATTGTAATCCATGTATAAACTGACCTAAGTTGTACACTGTGAGAACACTGATCACTAGGTAGTGAACTTGTGGGAGACACTCCTAACCTGGACTTTCAGGTATAAAAGGGGAAGCTCCACCCACCTTCATCACTTTAGTGCTTGCTGATAAAGGACTGGTCACAAGGTGACCTTCTCTCTAGTATGGGCCTCGTGTGCATTTGTACTGTATAGTAAGGACATATTAATTGGGAAGTTAATGAACTCCATCCTGCATGTGTACAGTGCAGTAGTCACCTGGCGAATGCTGCAATGTGTAGCATGCTGCGAAATGGAGCATTTGTCCCCCGCTGATGCCTGGAAGGAACCGGAGGCATAGAAGGCAAGTGCCACAGTCACCTTCACCTCGACGGGCAGTGCAGTCCTGTTGCTGCTGGTAGACTGGCATATCTCTGTCAGCACTTCTTTTCGTAAGCGCAGCCTTCTAACGCACTGTGCCTCAGAAAGCTTCTGGTATGAGCGATGTTCCCTGAAAACTCATGGTGGGGTAACGCCTCCTCCCCATACATCTGTGACCTCTTATGTTGAAAATGATCATCAATAAGCCTTCTTTCAGCTTGATGCCGTATGAATATAGCAGCCAGGATTATTGGCTCCCGACATAGCATGGCCCCCATCTTTTAAAATGTCCTTAATTGTCCTTTAAAACAAACTAGAAACTCACATAAACTTCACAATCAAAAGTATGCAGTAACGCAGCATTGTTCTCCCAATCCTTTAATCACTCACAACTCCGACTTTGTCCTCCGTTTTCAACATGGTGCTATTAGTGCCTGGTGCGCCCAGGGTCCGACTGTTTTTTCTCAGCGGGTTCTCGGGCGGATGCTAAATCGGGTGATATGCTCGAATGTTCTACCCAGGGCGCTAGCGCAGCGATGCACGGCAATTTACGTCATCCCAACAGCGGGCGGGCATTAAGTTTTAGTGCCGCCACAAAACCATTGGCAAAAATTCCGCCCGGATGCAAAATCTTGTGCGCCTTGTTTCACGGCCAAAAAAAATCATTTTTACGCCCTGCTGAGACGTTAAATGAGGCACAAATGAGCCAAAAATCCAGCCCACAGAGTTTAGTGGGGACAAACTAATCACAATAATTAAATTCACTTAGAGGCAATTTCCTAGACTCTATATTACACAAGAGAGAATAATTTTTTCAAAAATAATCACGCTAAGAAAGAACGTGCATTTTTATAGCACCTTTCATATTCTTATTTCCCAACTCCTTTTCCTGCCCACTGGCAACTGTGCCTTCAGTCACCGAGGTCCCATGCTCTGGAATTCTCACCCTAAAACCTTTTGCCTTTCCAGCTTCCTCTCCTTCTCTAAGACTCTATGTTTAATGCCAGTTGTTTTTATGGTGCCTCTGCGTTTGGGTGCCAGCCTGGTCAACCTGGAGGAAGATGAGGCAGGAGTCCCTTTTAGGCCTGTGCAACCTCATTCCTGTGGCCTTTAGGTCCAGATGCTTTAATCCTCTTTCGCTCCAGGAGAAGCCCTGGAGCTACATAAAGAGGGCCGAGACCTGACATTATTAGGTCTCCATTCCTTTATCCCTTTCCTTTGCACCTGGGGACTGAATACTTCCCAGGCACATAAGAAAGGAATATCAGGATCATTGTTCAAAAGACTCCAACAGTTCTACATACAGATGTTTCTGCAACTGTGATGATCAGCAGAGTAACCGTGAATAAATGCTAGTGGTAACCATGTTGTGCCTATTGGGTATTATTGCTGAAATCCTGAATGGAACAACACAATTTGGAAAAGCTAATGGCCATAGGAGGATTTTATTCAAATAAAACCAACACTATGAGGCAATTAATTGTTTGCAGAAATAGAGGCTGGCCCAGGCGACTTATCTACTCTAAGCATATCCAAACTTTCCAGTACATCCTGCCTATCAATTTTCACCCCATCCATTACCTCTCCCATCTCAATTTCTATCGATATTTTGTCAGCGTCCTCTTCTTTAGTAAACAGCGATACAAAGTACTTATTAAGTATTCTAGCCTTGCCCAGCGCCTCTAAGAATATATCACCTTCTTTGGACTCAATTTTGGCCAGGAGTTGCTCCGTTTTTTTTGGAGTAACTTGATTTTTCTAGCGTATCTTAAAAATTCCCATTTTGCACATTCAAGTTGTGCCAGTGTAAGTGAGTTAGTTACGATTTTTTTAGTTTAGTTTAGTTTTTCTCAAAAGGGCGCGTTACCAGCCACCTACGCCAGTTTTGGCCATTTAGGCCACTTTGGCCAGCTAATAGTTACTCCAAATCTAATTAGGCCAGCATATGTGGCCACTTCAGAAAACCCTTGCGGAGAGTTAAGAAATCAGTGCAGGTAGGTACATCGGAGACCATTCAGCCTGCGATAGGGACAGGAAGGGAAGCGGAGAGGACCTGCACCTAAAGCACCAAGTCTTAAAAAGCAGTAAACAAAGCACAAAAAGTAATAAGCATTCAAGAATAAATAAAAAATAGAACTAAGTCCTACCTTCATCTGAAAACAGCCCGGTAAGGCAGCGGGCCGGCCGGTGCGGGAGGCCACTTGGCCTGGGATAGATGCGGGATGACAACGCACCAGGAGACCACTCGGCCAGGGATTGGGGTGGGAGCAATTGAATTGCTGACATCGGAGCACACACAGGCTGCAGGAAGCAAATTCACCAACCGGACAGGCTGCAACAGGCTGCAGCAAGGGCAAAACATAAGCAGCTACTTCAACAGCGGGCCGGCCGGTGCGGGAGGACACTCGGCCTGGAATAGGTGCGGGACGACCGGGAGACCACTCGATCAGGGATAGGGGTGGGAACTGCAGACATCGGAGCACACACAGGCTGAAGGAAGCAAACTCACCGGACAGAAAAACACAAGCAGCTACGATTCCTTTTAAAAATGGCTGATTGCCAAATTTCGGCGCTACTGTGCATGCGCGGACATCGCGACCCTACTCCAATGCGCATGTGCAGAAGTCTCGGCTCCGCCCCCGACTCGATTGGCCATGCTGCGTGACAACCGAGGAGAGGCCGGACAGCGGCCAAAATGGGGAGCGATTTTTTCGGCGCACTTATGAACGGAGAAAAGCGGCACATCTCCGGTAAGTGTGCCGAAAAAAGGGGTGGGCCAAAACTGGGCCCTTTGTCACTAATAGGCCCCACCCCACCTCTTACTATTTTTGAGTTCCCTTTTACGTTAACTGCCATCCTATTCTCATATTTGCCCGTCTTATTTTCCTCTTTACTTCCCCTCTCGACTTATTGTGTTTGGCCTGGTTCTCATTTGAAGAATTCATCTGCCATGCATCATACACCCTCTTAGGATCAAACCGGAGATGTTTCTGGCTTGTTTGTCTCAGTTATTTATTGGCTAAACTTGCTGAGCCATGAAGTAAACTAGTATTCTACAGAGGTACGCTAATAAGCCATGTAAATCAATTAAGTTGCTTTGCAAGTGTTGCATATTGGCCATGTCCTTGTTCAAGTTGGACAATAATTCCTCAGTGCTGTTCCATGTAAAATTCAATACGTCTCTAATTTTGAAAAATCTTTTTTTTCAATGGAATTTGTTCAATGAAACTAAGGGCAAGGAGGCCGGTTCATGATCTTCTTCAAATTCTGAGACAAATGGGTGCTTCCTCTACCGGTAACTCATCCCTCAATGCCCACTACCTGAAGTATGTCGGATGGATGCTCAATGACATATGGGGGAAGGTAACGCTGAAGTGTTTACAATCTCTCCACTGTGTGTACCAAAGCAAGGAGATAACAGAATGGGCCCGATTATAATCATTTTCTTGCCTGCTCCTTAATCATTTGATTAGCTTGATAACTGAAGCAAATTAAACTACAGTATAACTAAATGCAGTGTGAAATGGAATAAATTTATAACCTTAAATTTCTGAATCATATATGTATGAGCAAACTGTCAAATGTGAAGGGTTCAATATTAATAGATGTATACAGGTATGGTTAGATCAATATTACAACTTGTCAGGGAGATCAGTAGGGTTGAGCAAGACTGCAGTTTATAACAATTCTGAGCATACACTTTGAAAAATGAATAATTGCCAAGTTACCGTTTGATATGAAGAACATCTTATAAAACATTAACATTTTTGAAACTAGTGATCGATTTTCATTGAAGGGGCCAGCATTCGAATGCTGCAAACCCTGAGTGGCCAATTCTTTCTGCTGATTGAAGGCTGCAAAAGTTTTAAGCCTCTAGATATGAGGAGTGCAAACTTGTTTCAAAGTTTTTACATTTAAAAGTTGCAGTTATAAAAGTGGCTCCAAATGTACCCAGGAATGCCTCAGTAAAGTATCGCACTTTCTTAAAATAAATGATTAAAGGGGAGAAATGAATGTGATTGATGTTACTGTACTAATACTTAATATGTTACTTAACATAATGCTTAATATATTAGCATGGATAGCAGATTGGCTAACTAACAGAAAACAGAGAGTGGGGATAAATGAGTCATTTTCTGGTTGGCAATCAATAACTAGTGGGGTGCCACAGGGATCGGTGCTGGGGCTTCAATTATTTACAATCTATATTAATGACTTGGATGAAGGGACCAAGTGTAATGTAGCCAAGTTTGCTGATGATACAAAGATGGGTGGGAAAGCAAGTTGTGAGGAGGACACAAAAAATCTGCAAAGGAATATAGACAGGCTAAGTGAGTGGGCAAAAATTTGGCAGATGGAGTATAATGTTGGAAAGTGTGAGGTTATCCATTTTAGCAGGATAACTACAAAAGAAAATTATTATTTAAATGGAGAGAAACTGCAAAATGCTGCAATACAGAGGGGCCTGGGGGTCCTTGTGCATGAAACAAAACAAGTTAGTATGCAGGTACAGCAAGTAATCAGGAAGGAAAATGGAATGTTGGCCTTTATTGCAAAGGGGATGGAGTATAAAAGCAGGGAAGTCCTGCTACAACTGTACAGGATATTGGTGAGGCCACACCTAGAGTACTGCGTGCAGTTTTGGTCTCCTTATTTAAAGAAGGATATACTTGCATTGGAGGCAGTTCAGAGGAGGTTCACTAGGTTGATTCCAGAGATGAGGGGGTTAACTTATGAAGAAAGGTTGAGCAGGTTGGGCCTATACTCATTGGAGTTTAGAAGGATGAGAGGTGATCTTATTGAAACATATAAGATGCTGAGGGGGCTCGACAAGATAGATGCAGAGAGGATGTTTCCACTCGTGGGGGAATCCAGAACTAGGGGGCATAATTTAAGAATAAGGGGTCGGCCATTTAGAACTGAGATGAGGAGGAATTTCTTCTCTCAGAGAGTCATAAATCTGTGGAATTCTCTACCCCAGAAAACTGTGGAGGCTGGGTCATTGAATATATTTAAGGTGGAGATAGACAGATTTTTGAGTGATAAGGGAGTGAAGGGTTATGGGGAGCAGGCAGGGAAGTGGAGCTAAGCCCAAGATCAATTCAGCCATGATCTTATTAAATGGCAGAGCAGGCTCGAGGGGTCAAATGGCCTACTCCTGCTCCTATTTCTTATGTTCTTATGTTCATACCAAATTAATTAACAATGATGTTAACACATTTATTTTAAATGGTTAGTGCTTTCTTTAACATAACAAAGAGAAAAATTTTGCACAAGGGCATTAAACATTCATATGATCACATTGCCAATGGCTCTCACTCACAGCTGCACTTTTAAACATCCAACTACCTAGCCTTTAGCTCTCCTTTCACCACAATACTTCTGCAGCATCCATCTGCTCAACCAAACCCTCACCTAACCTCTGGCCCTCCATTCACATTACCCAACCTGCCCCTTATGTAGCTTTTGACACTCCATTCGCTGCAATACTTCTGCAGTCATTGTTCTGTTAACCCACTTTCTCACCCCCACATTTGATGCCCTTGTTCGTATCAAAACTTTATTCTCTCCCATCCCAGTCGTTTCTCCTGGTTTCATTAGGGTGTCATTATAAACATCTCTTCAAAAAAAGCACTCAACCACTCTATCCTTATAAACTACTGCCCCATGTCCAGCCTTCCTTTCTTCTCCAAAGTTCTTGAATGTGATGTCGCCTCCCAAATATAAAATTCTGCAATTTCATGTTTAAATCTCTTCAATCAGGTTTTTATCCCTGCCACAGCACTAAAATGGCACTAATCAAAGTCACAAATGATATCCTCGTTATCTCTTGTTAACCTTCTCAAACTCTTTCTAGCCTTTTACACGATTAACCATATCATTCTCCACCAAGGCCTCTACCTCCATTTTCCAGCTGAATGGGATTGCGCACAATTGGTTCCACTCATGCCTATCTGATCATAACCAATGGCTTTTTCTCACCCCCACACCATTATCTCTGGAGTCCGCCAAGGATCTATCCCTGGCCCCCTCCTCTTCCTTATCCACATGCTGGCCCTTTGCAACATCATTCTGCAGACATTGGGTCAGCTTCCATGTGTATGCTGACAATACCCAGTTGTATTTCTCCACCACCTCTCTTGGTCTCTCTGTGTTGTCAGACTGCTTGTCCAAAATCCAGCCTTGGATGAGTTACAGTTTACTCCAGCTGAATGTTGGGAAACCAAAACCATTGGGCTAAAAATTGGCGAAGACTAAAACTTGCCGGAATTGGCCAGAGTTAACGACCACCGAAATTAATGGCGCTGGCAGGATTGGGATATTGGTGCTGGTTGATAAGTAACTTTAGCCCAGTGCTAAACTTGCTGTGCAAGACCGTTTTCGTGGCAGTAGTGCCGGCAGGAGGGCCAATGTAATATGGCCATACCGTCATTGCAGCAAGAACAGCTTTGTCTTAAAGTAAGGCTGTGATTTTAGAAGATTTTTTTAAAGGGGAACTGCCTTCTAAAATAGGCAGCGTTTAGCCTTTACAGCTCAACTGCCTTCTGAAAAAAAATGTAAAAGAATTCCAAAATGGGAGTCTTCATCTCGTAATTGCCTACCGTACCTAAAAAAAAAAGGTAACAGTGCTTCACCACTAACACAAATGGCTCAGCAGACCAAGGAAGGGGCGCACAGCACTTCAGCTTCGTGCAGGGCGGCAACACTGCGAGAGGAGTTGTCTACCCACAGGGACAAGGAGGCCCTCCAGAAAAAAAGATGTGGGATCAGATTACTGAGGTCATCACTGCCAGCAGTGTCACCCCCATGACCTGGCTCCAGTGCCCAAAGAAGCTTCATGACATGAGACCAGTGGTCAAGGTCAGTGAATGCATCTTCAAAGGCCGTATACTACTTACTGCACCACCAGCCTCACACACTTCTCACGACTACCCCTAATCGCTCTCCTACCAACAATCTGTACCAAACACGAGGCATACCTCCCAATCCTAGCTTCACCTCACCACCTTGGAGGAGACGATGCTGGCCATTCTTGGCAGGGACATGATTGAGCCCTTGGCCAGCGACGGGGCTGAAAGGATATAAGATGCTGGTATCTTCGTATGTTATCCTCCCTCTCGCATGCATCACTTGCTTTCCCGCCCTCCCCTCACCACAACTCCACCCTTGTGCTTTTCTCATTTCACACACTCAAGAAATGTAGCCTGCCCAGCCAATGGCTAACCAAGAAGAGGGAGAGAGGAGGGAGGAGAGAGGAAAGGGAGGAGAAAGGAGAGGGAGGAGAGGGAGGAGAGGAAGGAGAGAGGAGAAACTGAGGGAGAAAAGAGGAGAGAGAGGGGGAGGAGGAGGTGGAAGAGAGAGGAGAGGGGGAGGAGAGAGGGGGAGGAGGGGAGGAGAGAGAGGGGGAGGAGAGAGAGGGGGAGGAGAGAGAGGGGGAGGAGGAGGGGGAGGAGAGAGAGGGGGAGGAGGAGGAGGAGAGAGAGGGGGAGGGGGAGGAGGGGGAGGAGGAGGGGGAGAAGAGAGAGGAGGGGAGATGGAGGGGGAGGAGGAGGAGAAGGGGGGAGGGGAGGAGGAGGAGGAGGAGGAGGAGGAGGAGGGAGAGAGAAGGAGAAGGAAGAAGGGAGAAGGAGAAGAAGAAGAAGAAACACCATCACCCAATTTAACACTCCCAGCCACCAACTCCTCAATGTTGACCAGCAACGCCATTTTTCTGCAAGGAGGATGGAGTATAAAAGCAGAGAAGTCCTGCTACAACTGTACAGGTTATTGGTGAGGTCACATCTGGAGTACTGCGTGCAGTTTTGGTCTCCGTATTTAAGAAAGGATATATTTGCATTGGAGGTTGTTCAGAGAAGGTTCACTAGGTTGATTCCGGAGAGGAGGGGTTGACTTATGAAGCTAGGCTGAGTTGGTTGGGACTATACTCATTGGAGTTTAGATGAATGAGATGTGATCTTTTCAAAACATAAGATAATGAGGGGGCTCGACAAGTTGGATGCAGAGAGGATATTTCCACTCATACAGGAAACTAAAACTAGGGGGCATAGTCTCAGAATAAGGGACCTCCCATTTAAAACTGAGATGAGGAGGAATTTCTTCTCTCAGAGAGTTGTAAATCTGTGGAATTCTTTTCCCTAGAGAACTGTGGAGGTTGGATCATTGAATATACTTCAGGTGGAGATGGACAGATTTTTGAGCGATAAGGGAATAAAGGATTATGGGGAGCGGGCAGGGAAGTGGAACTGAGTCCATGATCAGATCAGCCATAATCTTATTAAATGGCGGAGCAGGTTCGAAGGGTCAAATGGCCTTCTCTTACTCCTATTTCTTATGTTCTTGTGATTGCGGAGTGAACGGATGGTGGTATGTAGCCCAATTTATGGGCTATCATCTCTGGACCCCTCACAAAACACTGTTACCTGGTCCACCAATTTCATTCACCACCCCACCACTGTCCACAACCTCAGCATCCTATTTGACCTTGAGCGGAGCTTCTGGTCCCATTTCATCTCCATCACAAAGACCATCTATATCTACCTCTATCACATCGCCAACCTTTGCCCCAGCCTCAGCCCATCTACTGCTGAAACCCTCATCCATGCCTTTTTAATCTCCAGATGTGACTATACCAATGATCTTCTGGCTGGCCTCCCATTCTCCAGCTTTCATAAACTTCAGTTTATCCAAAACTCTGCTGCCTGAATCCTTTCTCACACCAAATCAAAGGGAAACTGGTCCGAATGACCGCCTTCTGTACTTTATGATTCTATGATACGTTCTGCTCACCCATTACCCTTGTCATGCTGACTTGCATTGGTTCCCAGTTCACCAACATCTCTAAATTTAACGTTCTGATCCTCATGTTTAAATTACTTCATGCCCTGTCCCCTTTCCCCCATCTCTGTAACACTCCTTCATCCCTACTGTAAAATCCTTACTCTACAGCATGAAACCACACGAGGCACATTCTGGGGACAAGGTCACTCTGTGACCTTAACTCTTTATTCACAGGACTCCAAAGACAATGACCCTGCGTGGGACCTCCTTTTTTATACCTGTGTGATCAGGTAAGGAGTGTCTCCCACAAGTTCACCCCTTGTGGTCAAGGTGTGCATCTGTTGAGTATATACAGTCATACAGTGGTGTTACATTGTGGTTACATACATGATACCTACAATCCCCAATACTCTCTACTCCTCTAGCTGTGGCATTTGTGCCTGCTCCCCTCCCTCCCTTTGGTCCACCATTGGAAGCTGTGCCTTCAGCCACTTAGTCCTCAGGATTTAGAGTTCCTTGCGAAACCCTTTCACCTCCGTCTCCTTCTTTAAGACCCTCTTTAAACCCAGCTGTTTCACCAAGCTTTTGATCACCCCTCCTAATATCTCCTTTTTCATTTCATTTATTTCTAACTATGCCTCTGCAAATCACCTTGGGTCCTTTTTCTATGTTAAAGACACTATATAATGCAAGCTGTTGTTTTAATTCCTACCCATAAGACTTTCAACCAACACTGTTTGGAATTTCTGTGTGTGCGCCAATGTTTGAGTATATAAGTAATTTTCAGAGTTTGACTTTATTTGGTTTTGTTATAGTTTGCATGGTCCTACAGCAGATTACACGATGACCCATCGACCGTTAGCATGTTCTTTCACTGCCAATTCCAGCTTTGCTGTATGATAAGAACAAATCTATGCATCAACCTGACAGCCTGCAAACAGACAACGGACCTATAGGACTGAATTTAAATCTCAGGTGTGAAAGGGAATTGTTACATGGCTCTTGTGATACTTGTGATGATTTTTTTTAACAAAAAAAATAAATTTTGGACATTAAACTAACTATAATAATTCATCAGGTTCTGAATTAAACAAAGTATTATAACAAACTAAAAAAAAGAATTAGTCACACATGCCTTTAGAATTCTGAACTTTAACAAGTTGCCTAGTTCAGTCTGTCAGTGATCACTATTCTAAATTACATGTCTTAGTTATAACTTGGGTCAAAAACAGGAATGTCGCCCGAATTTCTGTTTCAATGTAGATAATGATGAGAGGTACACACCTGAAATGCCATAAGCTATCTTTTCATTTTACATATGCCGACTGATCTGTTGTGTACTTCCAACATTTTATGATTTTATTTTATATTTGAGGTGTTCCCTTTTCATTTTTATCTATTTGAATGCACTTACATTCAGCAAAGAATAGTGTGATGTTTTATTATTCGTTGGGTGCTAACTCTATTCTCCAGCAGGGAGTGAGCTCAGTAAATGCTTTCTATCAGGGAATGCCATACCCAATCCTTTGATTCAGCTGTGGCTCAGTGGCAACCCCCTCACACCTGAGCCAGAAGGAGATAGAGGCACTTGGGGAAATGCAAAAAATGATTCAAAGGTTGACTCCAGAGACTTGAGCACATAATCTAGGCTGTCACTGCAATGCAATACTGAGGGAGTGCAGCACTGTCGGACGTTCCATCTTTCAGATGAGATGTTTAACCTGGCAAATTCATTGGCAAATTCATTCCAATGTAGAGAAGTGTGCATTTTGGTAGGAAGAATAAGGAAATCAAATAATCAGTGAAAACCAAGAGTCTAAGGGCCCAAGTTTCGGCCTCAGTTGCTCCTGATTTTTTGGAGCAACTGGTGTAGAACGGAGTATCTTAGAAATTCAAATTTTCGGCATTTAGTTTGCTCCAGTTCTAGTCAGTTCGAACAGTTTCACTTTGGAACAGAATTTCTTTTCAAAAGGGGGCGTGTCCGGCCACTTACGCCTGTTTTCAAAGTTTCGACAGTGAAAACTTATTCCAAACTAACTTAGAATGGAGTAAGTGAAGATTTTTGTACGTTCAAAAAAACCTTGTCTACACTTTAGAAAATCAGGCGTAGGTTACAAATTAGGCATAGGGAATGGCGGGGGGGGGGGCGGGGGGGGGGCGGGGTTTAAAGGGAAGTTTACAAACATTAAATACTTCAGTTTTACAAATAAAGAGCTATCATCAATAATAAACGATAAATACATCAATAAATCAACCAATAAATCAATCAAAAAAATTAATTAAAAATAAAACATTTAAAAAAAATCAATAAATAAAACATTTTCTACTGACCGACTGCAGCACCGGGAGTCCTCCAACAGCGTGCTGGGACGGTCCCCCCAGTGTGTCTCTGTCAGTGTCTCTATCTGTCTGTCTGTGTGTGTGTGTGTCTCTCACTTTCTGTCTGTCAGTGTCTGTGTTTCCGACAGCGAGGGGAGGGGGAAAAGGGGGGTGGGAGGGGGAGAAGTGGGGGAGGGGGGAGGGGGAGAAGGGAGGGGGGAGGGGGAGAAGGGAGGTGGGAAGGGGAGGAGGAGGGGGAGGGGGAGAAGGGAGGTGGGAGAGGGAGGGGAGAAGGGGAGAAGGGGGGGAGGGGGGAAGGGGAGAGGATGTAGGGAGGGAGGGAAGGAGAGAGGATGTAGGGAGGGAAGGAGAGAGGATGTAGGAGGGAAGGAGAGAGGATGTAGGAGGGAAGGAGAGAGGATGTAGGGAGGGAAGGAAGGAGGGAGGGAAGGAGGGAAGGAGAGAGGAGGGAGGGAGGGAGAGAAGGAGAGAGGAGGGAGGGAGGGAAGGAGAGAGGAGAGAGGAGGGAGGGAGGGAGAGAGAGGAGGGAGAGAGAGGAGGGAGGGAGGGAGGGAAGGAGAGAGGGCGGGAAGGGGGGGGAGTGAGGGAAGGAGGGGGGGAGGGAGAGAAGGATGCTGAATGGCCAGGCCCAAGACCTCGGGCTAGATTCACAGGTAGGTGGCGTCGGGTCTTGGTGGGGGGAATCGTGGAGGTCCGGGGGGGGGGGGGTTGGTGAGAGAGAGTCGTGGAGGTCCGGGGGGGAGGGGAGAGGGGGGAGAGAGAGTCGCGGAGGTCCGGGGGGGGGTGGGGGAAGAGAGAGTTGAGGAGGTCCGGGGGGGTGGGGGAGAGAGAGTCGCGGAGATCGGGGTGGAGGGGGTCGGATCGCCGGGGGGGGGTGGGGGGAGAGCGGGGGTCGGATCGGGTCGGGAGGAAGCAGGAGCTGGGCGTGGGAGGAGCCCTATTCATGCAACCCCAGTGAGGCCATTCGGCCAGGGCTAGGGGCTGCGTGCTTCGGGCCCCTCCCACACAGTTTTGGGCGCCTGGAGCTACTGCACATGCGCGCCCACTATAGCGCGCATGTGCAGAGGTCCCGGCACTGTTTTCAGCGCAGGGACCTGGCTCCGCCTCCGGCAGCTCGTGCTGCGCTGCACCCGGCTGCAGAAGACCTGCAGGGAGCTAGAGAATAGGGACGTTTTTTTTAGGCGCACTTTCTGGCGCGAAAAACGGGCGTCCAGGTCCGGGCTGCGCCGTTTTAGGCGCGTCCCGAAACTTGGGCCCTATATGTGGTAGAGTACCAAAGGGATTTGGGATACAGATACACAAATCATTAAAAGTTGCGACACAGGTTAATAAGGCCATATAACAACAAGCATTCGGCTTTATTTCTAGAGGGATAGAATTGAAAAGCGGAGAAGTTATGTTAAACTAGTATAGAACCTTGGCTAAACCACACTTTGAGTAATGTGCACAGTTCTGGTTTCCATATTATAAAAAGGATATAGAGGCACTTGGGAAGATGCAAAAAATAATTCAAAGGATGATACCAGAACTGAAAGGGTATACTTTTCAGGAAAAGCTGAACAGGCTGGGGTTCTTTTCTCTAGAAAAGAGAAGGTTGAGGGGTAACCATAGAGATCTTTAAAATTATGAAAGTCTTTGATTGGGCAGACGTAGAGAAAATGGTTCCACTCGTGGGGGAGTCCACATCTAGAGGTCATAAATATAAGATAGTCACCAATAAATCTAATAGGGAATTCAAGAGAAATTTCTTTGCCCAAAGAATGTGGAATGTGCGACCACACAGAGTAGTTGCGTCGAATAACATAGATGTGTTTAAGGGGAAGCTGGATAAGCACATGAGGGACAAAAAAAAAAAAAGGATATGCTGATCGGGTAGATGCAAAAGGGTGGGAGGAGACGTAAGTACAGCATAGACCAGTTGAGCTGAATGGCCTGCTTCTTTGCTGTAGACTATGTAACTCTATATAAATTGAGGTCTACTCTGCTCTCTCAGGTGGACATCAAAGAGCAGCAGAGGAGTTCTCCACAATATCCTAGCCAATATTTATCCCTTACTAAAACAGATTATCTGGTCATTAACACGTTGCTGTTTGTGGGATCTTGCTGTGTGCAATTTGGCTGCTGTGTTTCCAACAGTGGCTACACTTCAAAAAGTTTCTAATTGGCTGTAAAGTGCTTTGGGACGTTCTAATGAAATGAAAGATGATACATAATGCAAGGTTTTATTTCTTTATTCTGAAACAATTTGTGGTGCAAACTTTGTGATTCAATTCCACATATGAAGGTTGCGATTACATTCCAATGAATTCGAGCCCATAGGCGTTTGTGGTGCATTGAAAGTGGTTATTTAACTCTTCAGAAAGAAATGGTCTTTATCTTCATACAGTGTGTACTGAGCAAGGGTACATACTTGGTATCTCCCAATGGTTGTGGAAGGAAAGGTATGACCAGAACAATGAATAAAAAAACCATATCACTCGCCTTTAAAGATGGCTGAGATCCTCAACTCTTTTGTGCACAGAAGAGACAGGCCCCTCTCACGGCCAAGTGCATATAAGCACTAGGCACAACGATACTCTTGAGGTACCAGTGAGGCCTACCACTTTTGGTGGGTCCCTAAACCTCTATAGCCAGAAATCTGCTGCATTTGCATGACCTCACTGCTGCTAAAGTCGGAGTTGCCTTTGACAATAGCATGCTAAAGTAAACTGGGCATTTGAGGTGCAGATCATAGAACAAGGTGAGTAGAATATAGGAAAATGCCTGGATAATATTGAGAAAACTCCAGCCAGGCTGTGGGAGTTGAAAGACATTCTCGTAATTTGTGTGTCCTTAGGCTGTGTTGATCTGTGTTTTGAGGCCATGACTATAGGGGTGCGAGGGCAATCCATTACACTATCTTTGGGAGTTTCCTGGTTCTCTGCCACTGTAACGTGGAAGCCCCGTTTACGCACATTAAAACAGTTTTCATCGAACTTCCACCAAAGTTATGGCGGTGGAGCGGGAGAAGCTCCAAGGAAATTCCCAGCATGTGATCTCAAGTAATTTGTATGAGAACAGAAAAAAAGTCAGTGATCAGTAAAGGCCACTTGGCCCACCAAATTTCATTCATCTCATACACTAATTCTCCCATGATGCAGTTAATAACATTTTGAATGGTTCCCGAAGTTTTTGTCTCTTCCTTTTTGGCAGATGATTCCAAGCATTTATAACTTTTTGAGGGGAAATACTTCTTCCTGCGATTGAGTCTAAATTTACTTTTAACTAATATCCATTTATGTCCTCCCAACTCGACATTTCTGGCTTACTTTGAAGTAATAATCTGGATTTACTTTATTAATACCATAACTATCTTCCTTTTAGACTGTAAAGCTTGAGCTTTTTGATTCTTTCCTCATCTGGAAATGTTTAGAGGGGACTAGCTCCTCACTCCTGTACATATTTCAATTTACTAACGCCAACATTTCAGAACAGCCTTGGGTTTAGTTCCTTTTTGCCATCAATGAGCAAAGATCTTTGCTACGATGGAGTAGCAGTTTTAATACAGGCTCGGCTTGTATTATTTCCAATTACAATTGAAAAGGGTTTAACCTTTAGACTGCTGAAATATTTATTATACTCTCTAATCTCCAGCTGACAGATTCTGGCAGCTATTGTTGAAAAAGGCATTGTCTGCCAGAGAATTGATGTTTCTTTTTAGCTTGCACAACATTTTTGAAGCATTTGACATTAAATATTACTACCCAAACATAATCTATCAATCAGAACCAAGCCTGCAAGCTATATAGTAACAGAAGGAATGATGAATGCATTTGTAAAGATAGTGAAGACTATTTTGGTAACTGTACCGACACTGTTCAAGAGTATGGTTAGTTAGCTGTTCGGCCAGCCGTATAACATTTCAATGTTCAGCAACCTTGGCCTTTCACAGGGCTCCTTCATATACAAGATCACAAAGAAGCCTTTGAGAATATTAAGCCAGATTGTCATGGTTTGGAGGTCTTTGACCATTCTTGCACATAAAGACTTGGACATAAGTGATTTTAATGTATTTTGGGCAAAAGTTTGTTTGAAAAAAACTATTTCCTCCATGGAAGCTCCATCCTGGTTTCTTATTTTATTCGTTCTTTTTCAAGCAAACGTTTGCCCAAAACACATTAAAATCACATATGTCCAAGTCTTTACATGCAAGAATGGTTAAAGAATGGTGGGCGTCGCTGGTATGGCAGCAATTATTGCCCTAGAGAAGGTGCTGGTGAGCCATCTTCTTGAACTGCTGCAGTCCGTGTGGTGAAAGTACTCCCTGTAAGGGAGGGAGTTCCAAGATTTTGACCCAATGACAATGAAGGAACGGTGATATATTTTCAAGTCAGGATGGTGTGTGACTTGGAGGGAGCTTGGACGTCGTGATGTTCCCATGCGCTTGTCCTTCTAAGTCCTTCCAGAGAATCACCTGCAATGGCTTCTCTTCCTGTCCCTGCATTGTTACCTCTGGTGTACCCCAGGGATCTATCCTTGGCCCCCTTCTATTTCTCATCTACATGTTGCCCCTTGGTGATACCATCCGAAAACACAGCATCGGTTTCCACATGTATGCTGATGACATCCAGCTCTACCTCACTACCACTTCTCTCGACCCCTCCTCGGTCTCTAATTTGTCAGACTGCTTGTCCGACATCCAATTCTGGATGAGCAGAAATTTTCTCCAATTAAATATTGTGAAGACCGAAGCCACTGTTTTCAGTCTATGCTGCAAACTCCATTCCTTATCCACTGACTCCATCCCTCTCCCCAACTTCTGTCTGAAGCTAAACCAGACTGTTCTTAACCTTGGTGTCATATTTGACCCCGAAATGAGCTTTCAACCACATATCCACAGCATAACTAAGACCGCCAATTTCCACGTCCGTAAAATCACCTGTCTCCGCCCTTGCCTCAGCTCATCTGCTGCTGAAGCCCTCATCCATGCCTTTGTTACCTCTAGACTTGATTATTCCAATGCATTCCTGGCTTGCCTTCCACATTCTACCCTATGTAAACTAGAGGTGATCCAAAACTCGGCTGCCCATTTCCTAACTTATACCAAGTCCTGCTCACCCATCACCCCTGTGCTCGCTCACCTACATTGGCTCCCGGTTAAACAACGCCTCAATTGCAAAATTCTCATCCTTGTTTTCAAATCCCTCCATGGCCTCGCCCCTCCCTATCTCTGTAATCTCCTCCAGCCCCACAAACCCCCTGAGATGTCTGTGCTCCTCTAATTCTGCTCTCCTGAGCATCCCTCATTATAATCTCTCAACCATTGGTGGCCGTGCCTTCTGTTGCTTAGGCCATAAGCTCTGGGATTCTCTGCCTAAACCTCTCCGCCTCTCTACCTCTCTTTCCTCCTTCAAGACGCTCGTTAAAACCTACCTCTTTGACCAAACTTTTGGTCACCTGTGCTAATTTCTCCTTATATGGCTCGACGTTTCACTACATTAAAGGCACTATATAAATACAAGTTGTTGTTGTTGGTAAAGGTCATAGGTTTTGGAGATACTGCTGAAGAAGTTTTGGCGTGTTGCTGCAGTGCATCTTGTGGATGGTACACACTGCAGCCACGGTGTGCAGATGGTGGAGGGAGTGAATGTTTTAGGTGGTGGATGGGGTGCCAATCAAGCGGGCTGCTTTATTCTGGATGGTGTCGAGCTTCTTGAGTGTTGTTGGAGCTGCACTCATCCAGGCAAATGGAGAGTATTCCATCACATTCCTGACTTGTGCCTTGTAGATGGTGGAAAGGTTCTGGGAAGTCAGGAAGTGAGATACTCGTTGCAGAAAACCCAGTATTTATGTGAGTTGGACCTCCACAGGAAGATGAGAAGTGATTTAAATGCAGGATGGGCAGTTGTTTTGTACCGATCTCAAGCAATGGCAATTTGTCAGCAATGTCTGGTCATTCAAGAAGACAGCCAGCACCTTGGAGTTAAACTCCTTGGATTTATTAGGGTTAGGGGAGAGAGCCTTTTTAAAAATCAAGACACAGACACAAAAACAATCTGTAAATGCAGCAAAAAGACTGTGGAAGAAGTCAGTAAGGTAGCCGCAGGCTATGAGAGGAGTGTTCAGGGATCACCAAAATGGGCTCGCAAATGTATTTATTTTTGCAATGATATGTTAACAGAAGTTGAACAGATTGTGCCAAGGGACTTTCAAGCTACTCAGTGTTCTGTGTCTTTCACCTACTGTGCCATAAAGCAGCTCGACAATGAACTGAACAACAGCTCGTCTAGTGTTAACTCAGTCCACTATCGGAGTCATTAAAGGAATAGTTGTGCTTAAGACACTTGCGATCTGATCCAGATAGAATCATACAACACTGAAGGAGGCCATTCAGCCCGTTGTACCTGTGCCAGTTCCAAGAAAGAGCTTTTAATTAGTGCCATTCCTCTGCTTTTTTCCCATAGCCTTGCAAAATTTTCCTTTTCAAGTCGAGATCCAATTCCCTTTTGAAAGTTACTATTCCCTTTCTGGCAGTGCATTCCAGATCATCATAACTCGTAGAGTAAAAACATTCCTCCTCAGCTCCTGCCTGGCTTTTTTGCCAATTCCCTTAAATCTTCATCCTCTGGTTACTGACCCTCCTGCCAGTAGAAACAATTACTCCCTGTTTACTCTATCAAAACCCCGCATCATTTTAAACACCTCTAATATATTTCCCCTTAACCTTCTCTGCCCCAAGGTGAACAATCCTGGCTTCTGTAGTCTCTCTAGATAACTGAAACCCCTCATTCCTATTATATCTTTTCAGTACCCTCCCCAAGTCTTGACATCCTTTCGAAAGGCTGGGGCCCCAAATTGTTTTTCGTTCATGGGATGTGGGCATCTGGTAAGGCCACCTTCTTGAACCGCTGCAATCATGTGGTCACAATATTCTAGCTGATGCCTAACCAGTGGTTCATAAAGGTTTAGCATAACTTAATTGCTTTTGTACTCAATGCCTCTATTTATAAAGTCATAGATCCCTTACGTATAGGAACAAAGGGGCCGATTTTCATCAAGGATTCCGCCCGTCCGAGTGCTGCCGATGGCCACCGAGGTACCGGATGGCACTTTCGGCGGGATATTCATTGCCGAGTCCCTCGAGGGTCAGTGGGCAGCAATGGACGCCATACGCCGCCAATCTGGGCGGCAGCGGGCGAGAGGTCTCATTCTCGGCGGCAGAGGCGCTTGCCGCCCAAGTGCCGGCGAGGATGGAGTTGGGCCCATGAAGGATCGAAGAGCTGGAAAAAAAATGCAGCAGTAAAAAATTTAAAAAACTATCGGAAGACCTCCTGGGGACCTCATACAGGTAAATCGCTGTGGAAATTTTTTTTTTAAACTGTTCACTTACCTTTTTTTCAGGTTCGTCATACACACTGTTTGGATAGACCAGCCTCCAGCCAGCAGTCCACCCCCGTTCTGCCGCCGACTCCCGCCAACTCCCACCCGCAGGAATCTGGGAGCTCAGCGGGCGGGAGGCCAATTGTGCCATTCAGCTGCCCGCTGAAGTCAGTGGGCGGTTGCTAGTGGCTCTCCCCTCCTGCCCGCTCCAGACCACCTCGAAAGTGGCTCTAGGCGGATCAAGAAGAGCAATGTCGGTGGCAGTGGGTGGCAGTCAGCGGCAGCGGGCGGTGAGTGATGAATTTCAGCCCCATAGGAAAATGAGTGTCATGTATGCAAACTCTTTGTATTCATTATGTAATTATGTACGAGGTGCCACCTGAGGGCGCTGCTGTTGAAGGCCACAGGGGTTTCCGGCCCTGGTGTGCAGGGGCATATAAAAGGCAGCCAGCCACGCTGCCCCTCACTTTGCAGTTGTATTAAATGGACGAAGTCACACAGCTCTTACTCATAGTACAAGGCCTCATGGAGTTATTCAATGCAATTGCAGACATAATAACTGGCGACGAGAATATGGACTTTCATGTGATTATGGCTACCTTTGGCAGAGGGTGATGATTGGGATGCCTTCACGGAAAGGCTTGAGCAATATATCGTGGCAAATGACCTGACAGGAGAGACGGACACATTGGTGGAGAAGCGCAAGGCTATACTGCTGACCAATTGTGGGCCCGAGGTCTACCGCCTCGTCATGGACTTGCTGGCACCCACGAAGGCCAAGGATAAGACATACGATGAGCTGACTGAACTAATTCGAGATACCATACAGATGACTTCCTACCAGAATCGGAGCTCACTGGCAAGTATTGTACATAAAATAACGTTGATTGCAGGCAGAACTATTAAACTACTAAGAACTGTACAGAGCAGAGTCTACATGCCTGCTGCTGCTACGCTGCCAAGGATTGTAAATGCGAAATCATTAACACAATGCTGGTGTTGTGGGGGTAATCATGGGGCCCACAATGTCGATTTAAAGACAATGCGTGCAAAAGCTGCAGAACAAGGGGCCACCTCCAGCGAATGTGCAAACGTACTGCAACTCACCACGTGGCAGTGGAGTCGGCAGAAGAGTCCCAATCCAGCGTGGATCACAAAGGACAAGCTAGAGAGGCAACTCAGCCCAAGGGAGCAGTGTGCGGGGTGCACACCCTCTCCACAAAAAGTCCTCCCATGATGATAAAACACAAATTAAATGGTGTTCCTGTATCCATGGAGCTGGACGCGGGGGCGAGTCAGTCAATTATGAGCCAGAAGGCATTTGAAAGGCTGTGGGACAACAACAAAGCACAAAGATCCAAGCTGAGCCCGATTCAGAGAAAGCTGTGCACTTACACCAAGGAACTGATAACAGTTATTGGCAGCGCGAACGTAAAAGTATCCTATGATGGAGAGGCACACGAGCTGCCACTGTGGATTGTACCAGGTGATGGGCCAACGCTGCTTGGCAGAAGCTGGATGGGGAAGATTCGGTGGAACTGGGAAGACGTCAAAGTATTATCGTCAGTGGACAATGCTTCCTGTGCTCAAGTGCTGAGCAAGATCCCATCTTTATTTGAACCTGGCATCGGCAACTTCACAGGCGCTAAAGTATAGATCCACTTGGTCCCCGAGTCACGGCCCGTTCATCACAAGACTCGAGCGGTCCCCTACATGATGTGGGAGAAAGTGGAGATCTAATTGGACAGAATTCAACACGAGGGAATCATATCGCCAGTCGAGTTCAACGAGTGGGCCAGATTGATTGTTCTGGTACTAAAGAGCGATGGCACGGTCAGAATCTGCAGCGACTACAAAGTAACGATCAACCAAGTCTCGTTACAGGACCAGTACCCACTACACAAAGCCGATGATCTTTCCGCGACATTAGCAGGGGGAAAGGTGTTCATCAAGCTGGATTTAACCTCCGCTTGCATGACCCAGGAGCTGGTTGAGTCATCGAAAAAATTATCATGCATTAACACACACAAAGGACTGTTCGTGTACCTCAGGTGCCCGTTCGGGATTCGCTCGGCTACAGCCATATTCCAAAGATACATGGAAAGCCTGTTGCAATCGGTTCCACGCACCATCGTATTTCAGGGTGACATGCTCATCACTGGCCGCGACACCTCCGAACACCTGCACAACCTGGAAGAAGTTTTAAGTCGACTAAACAGAGTTGGACTCCGGTTGAAATGATCCAAATGTGTCTTCCTGGCACCAGAAGTAGAATTCCTGGGGAGGAAGATTGTGGCAGACGGCATCAGACTCACGGACCCGAAGACAGAGGCCATCAAGAATGCACCACGAAATGTAACGGAGCTGCGTTCGTTCCTGGGACTCCTCAACTATTTCGGTAACTTTCTTCCAGGGTTGAGCACCTTGCTGGAACCGTTGCACAAGCTGTTACACAAGGGAGGTGACTGGGCTTGGGGTAAAAATCAAGAGGCCGCCTTTGAGAAGGCCAGAAATCTGTTGCGTTCGAATAAGTTGCTGGTATATGATCCATGTAAATGTCTAGTTTTAGCATGTGATACGTCGTCGTATGATGTCGGGTATGTTTTGCAGTAATGCAGTGGGCAAGCTCCAACTGGTTGCATATGCGTCCAGAAGCCTATCAAAGGCCGAAAGAGGCTACAGCATGGTCGAAAAGGAGGCTTTTGCCTGTGTTTACGGTGTAAAAAAATGCACCAATATTTGTTTGGACTCAGGTTTGAGTTAGAGATGGACCACAAGCCCCTAATATCACTTTTTTCGGAAAGCAAAGGCATAAACACCAATGCTTCGTCTCGAATCCAAAGTTGGACACTAACACGGTCTGCCTACGACTATGTGATCCGCCACAGGCCAGGCACTGAAAACTGCGCCGATGCTCTCAGCCGACTATCGTTGCCCACCACCGGGGTGGAAACGGCGCAGCCGCAGACCTGCTGCAGCCATGGATACCTTTGATAGCAAAGGTTCACCGGTAACGGCCCGCCAAATTAAGACCTAGTCCAGCCAGGATCCTCTGCTATCCATTGTAAAAAGTTGCATCCTCAATGGGAGTTGGTCAGCGGTCCCCAGAGACATGCAAGACGAGATCAAACTGTTTCACCGTTGTAAAGACAAAATGTCGATCCATTCAGATTGCCTCTTATGGGGCAACTGCGTTATCTTGCCAAAGAAAGGCAGGGAAACCTTCATATGTGACCTACACATAACCCACCCAGGCATAGTCATGATGAAGGCTATTGCCAGGTCCCACTTCTGGTGGCCCGGCATTGACTCGGACCTGGAGTCGTGTGTGCAGCAGTGTAACACATGCTCACAACTGAGCAATGCTCCCAGGGAGGCTCCACTTAGTTTCTGGTCCTGGCCCTCAAAACCATGGTCCAGGATCCATGTGGATTATGCGGGCCCCTTTCTCGGAAAGATGTTCCTGGTTGTTGTGGATGCCTACTCCAAATGGATTGAATGTGCAATAATGACATCCAGCACGTCTGCAGCCATCATTGAAAGTCTCAGGGCCATGTTTCCCACCCATGGCTTACCCGACATTCTTGTCAGCGACAATGGTCCGTGTTTCACCACCTCGGACACCAAGCATGTCAGATCTGCCCCGTTCAAGCCTGCATCCAATGGCCAAGCGGAGCGGGCAGTCCAAACCATAAAGCAGAGCTTGAAACGTGCCATGGAAGGATCCTTACAAACCCGCCTGTCCCGGTACTGTTCAGCTACAGGACACAACCCACTCACTGACCGGGATTCCCCCTGCAGAATTACTAATGAAATGAACACTCAAAACCAGGCTCTCCTTAGTACACCCTGACCTCATTGATCAGGTGGAAACCAGGCGTTATCAGCAAAACACTTACCATGATCGCGTGGCTGTATCACGCGACATCATTGTAAATGACCCTGTGTTTGTGCTGAATTACGGTTAGGGCCCCAAATGGGTCGCCGGCACTGTATTAGCTAAGGAGGGGAATAGAATGTTTGTTGTCGAACTGCTTAACAGTCAAATGTGCAGAAAACATTTGGACCAAACCAAATTACGATTCAAAGATAACCAGGAACCACCAGAAGAGGACCTCATCTTCAGCGACTCACTGACACACGCCCAATCGACAACAGACCTCGCTGCCAACCACGAGGATGATCCCACCATCCCCAACAGTCCAGCCCAACCAGTCACGCAGCAAGACAGCAGTGGCCCAACCAACTCACCCAGGCCAGAAGCAACACTCAGATGGTCAACCAGGGAATGCAGGGCTCCGGTTCGCCTTAACCTGTAATCAACTCGCATCAAAAACTTTGGGGGGGGATGATGTTATGTAAGCAAACTCTTTGTATTCATTATGTAACTATGCATGAGGTACCAGCGGTTTCCTGCCCTGGTGTGCAGGGGCATATAAAAGGCAGCCATCCATGCTGCCCCTCACTTTGCAGCGTATTAAATGGACTAAAGTCACACAGCTCTTATTCACAGTACAAGGCCTCGTGGAGTTATTCGATGGTATTTGCAGACATAATAATAAGTGGACCATTTAGCCCCTCGAGCCTGTTCTGCCATTCAATTAGATCATGGCTGATCTGTATCTTAACTCCATTTAATTGCTTTGGCTGTATATCCCTTAACACTTTGGCTAACTAAAATCTATCAATCTCAGATTTCAATTTACTAATTGAGCTAGCATCTACTGCTTTTTGTGGGATTGTGTTCCACACTTTTACCATCCTTTGTTTGAAGATGTGTTTCCTAACTTGGTTCCGTTAACCTTAATATCCTTGCCTAACAAAAATCTATCAATCTCGGTTTTGAAATTTTTAATTCACCTAACCTTAACAGCTTTTTGGGGGAGAGATTTCTGTTACCCCTTGTGTGAAGAAGTGCTTCATGACATCAACTCCATTAATCATCTAAACATCTCAATTAGATCACCCTTTAATCTACTCAAGGGAAAATAATCCTACTCTAGTTATGCAACCTGTCCTCGCAATTTAACCCTACTCGCTCCAGTATCATACTGGTGAATCTGTGGTGCACCCCCTTCAAGGCCAATATATCCTTCCTGAGGTTTGGTGCCCAGAATTGAATGCAGTACTCTAAATGGGGTCTAACCAAAGCTTTATATAACATGTTTGTATTCCAGCCCCTTGAGATAAAAGCTAACATTTCATTTGCCTTTTTAATTATTTTTTTGTACCTGTCCACTAGCTTTTAGTGATTTCTGTACTTGGACCCCTAAATCTCTCCTCATCCAGTTCCTAGCTTCTTTAACAGCTTTATCAACTTGTGCCACCACCTTCAAAGATTTGGGTACATGAACCCCCAGATCTTTCTGTTCCTGCACCCCCTTTAAAATTGTACCATTTACTTTATACTGCCTCTCATAATTTTTCTTTCTAAAATGCATCACTTCACACTTTTCTGCATCAAATTTCATCTGGCCATTTTATCAGTTTGTCTATGTTCTCCAGAAGTCTGCTACTATCCTCCTCATTGTTTACTACTTTTCCAAACTTTGTATCATCTGCAAAGCTTGACATAATGCACCCTACACTCAATCCAGGTCATTAATATGTATCAAAAAGAGAAGTGGTCCTGATACCAACCGCTGGGGTACTGAAAAACAACCGTTCACTACAATTCTCTTCTTTCTGTCTCACAGCCAATTTTGTATCCACATTGCCACTGCCTTTTCATCCCATGGGCTTCAATTTTGCTGACAAGTTCATTATGTGACACTTGATCAACTGCCTTTTGAAAGTCCATATACACAACATCAACTGCACAACCATCAAAAACTCTCTCTGTTATTTCATTGAAGAACTCAATCAAATTTATCCCACACCCCTGCTCTTTCTTTGTAGCCATGCAGGTTATTTCCATTTTAAGTCTACATCCAATTCCCTTTTGGAAGATCACAAGGAAGTTTCAATGTTGTACTCCCAGATCCTGCTACAGAGCAGCGGGTGTCCACTTTTGCAAAGAAATCAGGCAGCCAGACTGCTTAAGGGAGTGACTGACACAACTGAACCCGAGTAGATACCTGTGGCAGACCCAAATTCGTAACACAGAGTTTGATCCTTATAAGGTTTTAATGTTCACCTCAGTAATCTCCACACACTTTCCATCCTCTGCAAAAATACAAAAATAAATGCTGGTTAAATGAAAATGTGAGATTTTGATTCTTTGTCATCTTATTAAAAAGAAAGTTAGTGCTTTCTGACCTGAGTGTGTCAAAATACAACAGGTTACATTTTACTGGTAGGATGTGAATGGATCCAGCAAGCAGGAGCAGAAAGCAAAATACCGTAAAGTTCGGATCACATTCAGTGTACCCAAGGGGTAACTCTTTAAGAGTTAATTTACATATTACTCAAGATTGTAAAACATGGTTGAGAGAGAGAAACTTGGGTTTTATTTTAGGAAAACAATGATTAAAGTAGTTGCAACTTTGTCACTCCTCCACCTACGAGGCAGCAAAATTGTGATTTCTGACTTTTTAAAAGACTCAAATTTCTCACAGTGGAATTACACTGTTATCAGCTCATACCATTTGAGCATAGATCCCACATTTTCCCTTCTCATTCAAGTGCGCCAGATACAATAATTAATAAATGAATTCAATTCTGATCACGGCAAATTCCCTTGAGTTAAAAAGCTCATCATACTGCACTGCTGCTAAGCTGTTCTGTTCCTGTACCTGTGTTCCTTGAGCTCAGGGAGCCTCTGTAGTGATCAGCGAGATTTCCATCTCTCAGAATAGGCTGCAACATCTGAACGTGTGCAATGTGCCTGAAAGAGATTGGAGCACAACTGTCAAGAAGCCTTGGCCAAAGACATCAGTGAAATCAGACAAAATAAGGTAAAGATTGTGAGGAGAAGAATGGCACTTTTAAAACTGAGTGGAGCGCTAGGCAATGCAGAGAAATAAATCAGACATAAAGTGGCAGCCTTTCAGAGTCACAAGGAGCCTTTGTCAGAGCGTGACTGTCCCATGGCCCTTAGAGGTAATTGAAATATAATAATCACATTAAGGGCCTCGGATGATAAAATAATCCAAAGAATAAAGCTTGAAGAGGTGACTGCAGTTCTACAACCATCCTAACATGAGTGTTTTTTTATATCATTAACTGTGGAATTTGTCGGGGCAGTTTGTTTGGTTTCTGTACAGCAAGAACAATTTATTTTGTTTATTACATTTATATAAAGACTTGCATTAATAGAGCGCCTTTCATGACCTCAGGATATCCCAAAGCGCTTTACAGCCAATGAAGTATTTTTGAAGGGTAGTCACTGTTGTAATATAGGAAATGTGGCAGCCAATTTGCACACCACAAGCTCCTACAAACAGCAATTTGATAATGGCCAAATAATCTGTTTTTTTTAGGAATGTTGATCGAGGAATAAATATTGGCCAGGACACTACATAACATTTATAATGCCCCAAAGCACTTCACAGGAGCAGTATCAGATAAAATCTGACACTAAGCCACATAGAAACATAGAAAATAGGTGCAGGAGTAGGCCATAGAAATATAGAAACATAGGGCCCAAGTTTCCACGTGATTTGCGCCTGATTTTTAGGAGCAACTGGTGGAGAACGGACTATCTTAGAAATCGCAATTCTCCACATTTTTTTTCTGCAGTTCTAGTGAGGTAGAACAGTTCTACTTTGGAACAGAATTTTTTCTTCAAAAGGGGGCGTGTCCGGCCACTGACGTCTGATTTCAAAGTTTCCACAGTGAAAACGTACTCCAAACTAAAGTAGAATGGAGCCAGTGAAGATTTTTGTAGAACTGAAAAAACCTGTTCTACACATTAAAAAATCAGGCGCAGGTTACAAATTAGGCGTCCAGAACGAGGTGGGGGGGATGGGAAGTCATTAAATTCTACAATAAATCCTTATTTATACTTCTGCAAATATTATACAAATAAATCCAACCTGAATAAACATTTATAAGCAAAGAAAAGATTAAATAAACCATCTTCCTACCTGTGTGAAAGTGCTTCAGCCATCGTTCGTTGCCGCGGGGGGTGGGGAAGGAAGCTGCCGTTTGCCGCCGCGGAGGGGAGGGAGGGGAAGGAGACAGCGGTTTGTTGCCGCGGAGGGGAGGGAGGGGAAGGAGACAGCGGTTTGTTGCTGCCGCGGAGGGGAGGGAGGGGAAGGAGACAGCGGTTTGTTGCCGCGGAGGGGAGGGAGGGGAAGGAGACAGCGGTTTGTTGTTGCCGCGGAGGGGAGGGAGGGGAAGGAGACAGCGGTTTGTTGCCGCGGAGGGGAGGGAGGGGAAGGAGACAGCGGTTTGTTGCCGCGGAGGGGAGGGAGGGGAAGGAGACAGCGGTTTGTTGCTGCGGAGGGGAGGGAGGGGGAGGAAACCGCCGTTTGTTGCCGTGGAGGGTGGGGAGGGGAAGGAGACAGTGAGAAGGCTGCAAGAAGCCTCAGTGCTGATGTGCTGAGGACAATGTGCTTTTATTAAAAAATGTTCAAAAATTAAACAGCTGCAAAGAACTACAAAAATGGCCGAGTGCCAATGTTTTTTTCACACTGAGCATGCGCGAGCACGCTGCAACGCGCACGCGCAGCGTTGCCGGCAGGAAAAAAACTAATTCAAATAGTACCCGCCCCCTCCCACTTACAAAATCGGCGCGAGTGTAGGCTCCGCACCCCTGGGCGCCGCGCCAAATAGACAAGGAGCTGCAAAGCGCTCGAGAATAGCGTGTTTTTTTTCTGGCGCCGTTTTAGGCGCGAAAAACGGGCGCCCAGCTCGGAGGGGCGCCCGTTTTTTATCCTGTGGAAACTTGGGCCCATAGAAACATGGAAAATAGGTGCAGGAGTAGGCCATTCGGCCCTTCGAGCCTGCACCACAATTCAATAAGATCATGGCTGATCATTCCCTCAGTACCCCTTTCCTGCTTTCTCTCCATACCTCTTGATCCCTTTAGCCGTAAGTGCCATATCTAACTCCCTCTTGAATATATCCAATGAACTGGCATCAACAACTCTCTGCGGCAGGGAATTCCACAGGTTAACAACTCACTGAGTGAAGAAGTTTCTCCTCACCTCAGTCCTAAAAGGCCTACCCCTTATCCTAAGACTGTGTCCCTTGGTTCTGGATTTCCCCAACATCGGGAACATTCTTTCTGCATCTAACCTGTCCCGTCCTGTCAGAATCTTATATGTTTCTATGAGATCCCTTCTCATCCTTCTAAACTCCAATGTATCAAGGCCTAGTTGATCCAGTCTCTCCTCATATGTCAGTCCAGCCATCCCGCGAATCAGTCTGGTGAACCTTCGCTGCACTCCCTCAATAGCAAGAACGTCCTTCCTCAGATTAGGAGACCAAAACTGAACACAATATTCCAGGTGAGACTTCACCAAGGCCCTGTATAACTGCAGTAAGACCTCCCTACTCCTATACTCAAATCTCCTAGCTATGAAGGCCAACATACCATTTGCTTTCTTCACCGCCTGCTGTATCTGCTTGCCCACTTTCAGTGCCTGATTAACCATGACACCCAGGTCTCGTTGCACCTCCCCTTTTCCGAATCTGCCGCCATTCAGATAATATTCGATCTTCGCGTTTTTGCCCCCAAAGTGGATAACCTCACATTTATCCACATTATACTGCATTTGCCATGCATTTGCCCACCCTGCGGTCTCTTAGCGTCCCCCTCACAGCTCATACCGCCACTCAGCTTAGTGTCATCTGCAAACTTGGAGATATCACACTCAATTCCTTCATCCAAATCATTGATGTATATTGTAAAGAGCTGGGGTCCCAGCACTGAGCCCTGCAGCGCTCCACTAGTCACTATCTGCCATTCTGAAAAGGACCCGTTTATCCCGACTCTCTGCTTCCTGTCTGCCAAGCAATTCTCTATCTACATCAGTATATTACCCCTAATACCATGTGCCTTAATTTTGCACCCCAATCTCTTGTGTGGGACCTTGTCAAAAGCCTCTTGAAAGTCAAAATACACCACATTCACATGTTCTCCCTTGTCCACTCTACTAGTTACATCCTCAAAAAATTCCAGAAGATTTGTCAAGCAAGATTTCCCCTTCATAAATCCATGCTGACTTGGACCGATCCTGTCACTGCTTTCCAAATGCGTTGCTATTTCATCCTTAATAATTGATTCCAGCATTTTCCCTACTACTGATGTCAGGCTAACCAGTCTATAATTACCTGTTTTCTCTCTCCCTCCCTTTTTAAAAAATGGTGTAACATTAGCTACCCTCCAGTCCATAGGAACTGATCCTGAGTCGATAGACTGTTGGAAAATGATCACCAATTCATCCACTATTTCTAGGGCCACTTCCTTAAGTACTCTGGGATGCAGAGTATCGGGCCTCAGGGATTTATTGATCTTCAATCCCATCAATTTCCCTAACACAATTTCCCGCCTAATAAGGATATTCTTCTGTTCTTCCTTCACACTAGACCCTCGGTCCCCTAGTGCTTCCGGAAGGTTATTTGTATTTTCCTTTGTGAAGAGAGAACCAAAGTATTTGTTCAATTGGTCTGCCATTTCTTTGTTCTCCGTTATAAATTCACCTGAATCCGACTGCAAGGGACCTACGTTTGTCTTCACTAATCTTTTTCTCTTCACATATCTATAGAAGCTTTTGCAGTCAGTTTTTATGTTCCCAGCAAGCTTCTTCTCGTACTCTATTTTCCCCCTTTTAGTTAAACCATTCTGCCCTTCGAGCCTGCACCACCATTCAATATGATCATGGCTGATCATGCAACTTCAGTACCCCATTCCTGCTTTCTCTCCATACCCCTTGATTCCTTTAGCCATAAGGGCCATATCTAACTCCCTCTTGAATATATCTAATGAATTGGCATCAACAACTCCCTGCGGTAGAGAATTCCACAGGTTCACAATTCTCTGAGTGAATAAGTTTCTCCTCATCTCGGTCCTAAATGGCTTACCCCTTATCCTTAGACTGTGACCCCTGGTTCTGGACTTCCCCAACATCGGGGACATTCTTCCTGCATCTATCCTGTTCAATCCCATCAGAATTTTATATGTTTCTGTGAGATCTCCTCTCATTCTTCTAAATTCCAGTAAATATAAGCCTAGTCGATCCAATCTTTCTTCATATGTCAGTCCTACCATCCCTGGAATCAGTCTGTGAACCTTCTCTGCACTCCCTCAATAGCAAGAATGTCCTTCCTCAGATTAGGAGATCAAAACTACACACAATACTCAAAGTGTGGTCTCACCAAGGCCCTGTACAACTGCAGTAAGACCTCCCTGCTCCTATACTCAAATCCCCTAGCTATGAAGGCCAGTATGCCATTTGCTTTCTTTACTGCCTGCTGTACCTGCATGCCTACCTTCAATGACTGATGTAGCATGACACCCAGGTCTTGTTGCACCTCCCCTTTTACTAATCTGTCACCATTCAGATAATAATCTGCCTTCCTGTTTTTGCCACCAAAGTGGATAACCTCATACTTATCCACATTATACTGCATCTGCCTTGCATTTGCCCATTTACCTAACCTGTCCAAGTCCCCCTGCAGCCTCCTAGCATCCTCCTCACAGCTCGCACTGCGATCCAGCTTAGTGTCATCTGCAAACTTGGAGATATTACACTCAATTCCTTCGTCTAAATCATTAATGTATATTGTAAATAGCTGGGGTCCCAGCACTGAACTCTGCGGCACCTCTGCCATTCAAAAAAGGGCCCGTTTATTCCCACTCTTTGTTCCCTGTCTGCCAACCAGTTCTCTATCCACGTCAATACATTACCCCCAATACCTTGTGCCTTAATTTTACACACTAATCTCTTGTGTGAGACCTTGTCAAAAGCCTTTTGAAAGTCCAAATCCACCACATCCACTGTTTCTCCCTTGTCCACTCGACTAGTTACATCCTCAAAAAACTCTAGAAGATTCGTCAAGCTTGATTTCCCTTTCATAAATCCATGCTGACTTGGACCGATCCTGTCGCTGCTTGCCAAATGCATTGCTATTTCATCTTTAATAATTGATGCCAGCATTTTCCCCACCACCAGATATTAGGACAGGTAACCAAAAATGTTATTAAAAAGTTGGGTTTTTAGGAGCACCTTAAAGGAGGAGAGAGAGGTAGAGAGGCGGAGAGGTTTAGGGAGGGAATTCCAGAGTTTGGGTCCTAGACAGCTGAAGGCACGGCCGCCAATGGTGGGGTGAAGGAAATCGGCGGCCTGGGGTGGTGCGAAATGGCCACCGACTGTCCGTGGAGAGGCTGCCACTGTAGAAATTGCCCTTCCTCAGGAGTGGAGCGGTGCCCAGGACCGCTCTGCACTTTTTCCCGCTGCAGCATGCAGGCATCGACTCCTTACCAATTGGCGGGGACCCACCTCGCAAAATTCACCACGCAAAATTGCCCTTGCCTGAAGTTGCCCCGCCAGAGGGGTGCCGCCGCAGGCTGGTGCCCCCAACAAGTTGCACTCTGTGTGAAATGGCGGCACGGCCGTCCTTAAAGGGGAGGGCACACTGCTGCGGCCGCCATGTTATTTTTTTTTGCCAGCCGACTGCCAGGTCAGCCTGACGATTTTGCCCCCGGGGTCGGCCCAGCTGCCAACAGGCTGCCTGGCACCCCCTCTTGGGGGCCAGGCCGCTGGCCTGGCCGAAACCCTCCCTGATGGCCCAGTGGACCTAACTAAAATTAATGTAGAGTTTGTAGCGGCTCTTCCCTTTAACTGAAGGGGAGAGACTTGGTGACGCGCAAGTGTGATGATGTCATCAACGCGGCGCTGATGACTGACAGCGGCGGACACTCCGTCCTGCCCCCGCTTCCGCCCCGCTGGTGATGCACACCCCGCTCCGCCATGATAATCCACTTCCGCTCCACTGGAACAAAAACCCCGAGAAGCTGAATTTCACCAGATAGCCTCCCACATCCATTACGGTGGCCAGAACACTTCTAAAATGGTAGATGTGCCCCGTTTCCAGCGGAGGGCAATTTCTACCCCATTTCCACAGTAGAGAAAGAGGAAAATATACCAGCAGTATTACTCCAAAAAATGGCATGAAGAAAATAATGGGACTTAAAAATAGTCAAACCTGCAGGACATGATGGTTTCCAACCCAGGATATTACCGGAAATAGGTGAGGAAATTGTAGGTGTGGTGGTCATAATTTTGAAAATTTTCCTCGATCCAGGAATGTGCCTGTCGATTGGAAAACTGCAACTGTGATTCCAGGAAGTGAGAAATCAGGTAACTGCAGTCCTGTCTGTTTATCATCAATTGTGGGGAAGTTACTGTTTAACCATGACCAAATTGAATGGCAGAACAGGCTTGAATGGCGGAATAGCCTAATCCTATGTTCTTATGACCTCAGCTCTGTAGGAGTTAAACAGATAAATTGCAAAATTTTATAAATTTGGTTTAAATGAAGTTCATGCAAGGATCCCGAGGGAACTGGGGAAGGAATAATGGAGACTGTGACTACAGTTTTCAAAAATTCTGTGGGAAGAAAATGCTATGGGAAGGTAAAATGCCCATTCCCTCGTTTTGAAGATAAGAGAATGACAAATATGACCCTTCTTCAAAAACAGAACTGATGTCAGCAAATGATAATGCCAGTTAGTCTTACTGCAGCTACTGGTAAACTACTGGGGCCTAAAATTTCACTCTTGCTCTGGGTGCTTCTTGGCTGCTGCTGCCAGAGGGATGGACAGAAAATGGGGCAGAACCAGATTCCACCCGGTTTCCATCCCGTAAGAAAGATGCAGGAAATTCCACTGACCGGAGGAGAGTGGGAGCCGGTGACCGGGGACGGGCGGGTGGGTGGGGGGGTGCATGGGTGGGGGGGTGCGCTGATGACCAGGGTGTGGGAGAACATAAACATAAGAACATGAGCAGGAGTAGGCCATTTGGCTTCTTGAGTCTGCTCTGACATTTCATAAGATCATGGCTTGTCGGATCATGGGTCAACTCCACTTCCCTGCCAGCTCCTCATAACCCTTTACTCCCTTATCATTCAAAAATCTGTCTATCTCTACCTTAAATATGTTCAATGACCCAACCTCCACAGTTCAGTGGGGCAGAGCATTCCACAGATTTACGACCCTCTGAGATAAGAAGTTCCTCCTCATCTCAGTTTTAAATGGGCGACCCCATATTCTTAAACTATGCCCCCTAGTTCTAGATTCCACCACGAGTCTCTGCATCTTCTCTGCATCTACTTTGTCGAGCCCCCTCAGTATCTAATATGTTTCAATAAGATCACCTCTCATTCTTCTAAACTCCAATGAGTAGAGGCCCAACCTGCTCAACCTTTCTTCATAAGTCAACGCCTTCATCCCAGGAATCGACCTAGTGAACCTTCTCTGAACAGCCTCCAATGCAAGTATATCTTAAATAAGGAGAGCAAAACTGTACGCAGCACTCTAGGTGTGGTCTCACCAATACTCTGTACAGTTGTAGCAGGATTTCTCTGCTTATATACTCTATCCCCTTTGCAATAAAGGTCAACATTCCATTTGCCTTCCTGATTACTAGCTGTAACTGCATGCCAACTTTTTATTTCATGCACAAGGAACCCCAGATCCCTCTGTACTGCAGCATTTTGTAATTTCTCTCCATTTAAATAATAATTTGCTATTTTATTTTTCCTGCCAAAATGGATAACCTCACACTTCCTCACATTTTTTTTGCTGGTCGACTTCCTGATTCGTCGGACAATTATGACCCCGGATTTGACTGAGCCACCAACAGGCAGCCTGGCACCTCCTCTTTGGCCCAGCTGAAACCCTCCCTGGTGGCCCAGTGGCTGAACCTAAAAAATCGCTGCTTCTCTCCTCTTTAAATGAGGGGAGAGACGCGGTGATGCACATGTACACTGACATCACCACCACTCCGCCACTGAACGACAGCAGCGGATACTCCATCCCGCCCCCACTTCCGCCGCTCACCAGCACTTACTGCCGCATTTACGTCCCCATTATGACCGACTTCTGGTCCGCTCCAAAAAAATTGCCAAAGAGGTGAAAATGGATCAAGAATCTGCCTTGTCGGACCCGACGGTTAAAAACATCAATAAAAAGGATAGGTACGCCAGCTTTCTGGCAGGCCTGAAATTTGGCCCTTTGTGTTCTCCTCGCAACTTGCTTTCCCACCCATCTTTGTGTCATCAGCAAACTTGGCTAAATTACACTCGGTCCCTTCATCCAAGCCATTAATATAGATTGTAAATAGTTGAGGTGCCAGCACCGATCCCTGTGGCACCCCACAAGTTACTGTTTGCCAACCAGAATATGACCCATTTATCACGACTCTTTGGCTTCTATTTCCCACTTGCTGCATTTTTGGCGCCCGCCCATGTTAATGAACGATTTTTTTTTTGTACGTTGGCACCAGAAAAAAAACGAGACTTTCGCTAAACAAATATTTGAATTTGGCACCATGCTCTTTGAAGTTGCCTTGGTGGCTGAGCTTCAAGTCTGCGCTAAAAACTGTCTGGGTATGCGCGAAAAAAAAAACTTCGTAGTCTGGATTAGACATATTTAAAGTGCCCTTTGTGATCGGATCATTTTTCCTTTTGTGATCAGATTGTGCTGGCTGGATCTTTCTGCAATTTTGAGCATTAAAACCTGCAAAACATGGCTGAGAGGGAAGTGGAAGAGGAATTCAAAGGAGGAGAAGGAAGGGCCATTACGATTTCTCCCACACGAAATTGTATCCCTGGTAGATATCATTAAGAAGAAATGGCATCTGCTGGCAACTCAGGGGGAAAAGCAAAACAAAGTAAAACCTGCTATAATGGCTCAACATTGTGATGATGTTGCTGTAGAGTACAATGCAGTAGCCATCACCTGGAGAATTAGCGGGCAGCTGAAAAAGTGGCAGGACCTGGATAATTAGTTAAAGTAAGTATGCACTGCAATTACATTTTTAAATGTGTGTGTGTGGCCACCACACAAAAGGACCTTCTCTTAATAAGTTCTATTTTCATCTTTGCAGTTGAAGAATGCAAAGATCAGGAACTGCAGGAATCGTACTGGTGGAAGTCCACCAAGTAAGCTGAAATTGAGTCAGCTGGAACAGAGGCTCTCTGATCTGATTAAAGCTCACCGGAGAAGATCCACCACCAATGTGGATGTTGGGCCCAGGTCAAACAGACAGGGTAAGCCCTGCAATTTCACTGTGGGTTGGCTAAATACTGCATGGGCTAGCTAGGCTTTAATGGATGTTTTCGATATGTTTTACAGCAGCTGCACATGAGGAAGAGGCAGAAGGACAAGCAGAAGTACCAGCAGAAGTAGCACCGGAAGGACATCCAGACAAGAGTCCAAAATTGTTTCCTGATTTTGAGCAGGACGATCTGGATGAAAGCCAGCATGAAGATCCCCCCACTGATCAGATGGTCACATTGGATCTGCAACTGGTGGAGCCCATGGATCAGGATTTGTGAAAGGAAAATCGTGCTTGACAAATCTTCTGGAATTTTTTGAGGATGTTTCCAGTAGAGTGGACAAGGGAGAACCAGTTGATGTGGTGTATTTGGACTTTCAGAAGGCTTTCGACAAGGTCCCACACAAGAGATTAATGTGCAAAGTTAAAGCACATGGGATTGGGGGTAGTGTGCTGATGTGGATTGAGAACTGGTTGTCAGACAGGAAGCAAAGAGTAGGAGTAAATGGGTACTTTTCAGAATGGCAGGCAGTGACTAGTGGGGTACCGCAAGGTTCTGTGCTGGGGCCCCAGCTGTTTACATTGTACATTAATGATTTAGACGAGGGGATTAAATGTAATATCTCCAAATTTGCGGATGGCACTAAGTTGGGTGGCAGTGTGAGCTGCGAGGAGGATGCTATAAGGCTGCAGAGTGACTTGGATAGGTTAAGGTAAGTGGGAAAATGCATGGCAGATGAAGTATAATGTGGATAAATGTGAGGTTATCCACTTTGGTGGTAAAAACAGAGAGACAGACTATTATCTGAATGGTGACAGATTAGGAAAAGGGGAGGTACAACGAGACCTGGGTGTCATGGTACATCAGTCATTGAAGGTTGGCATGCAGATACAGCAGGCGGTTAAGAAAGCAAATGGCATGTTGGCCTTCATACCGAGGGGATTTGAGTACAGGGGCAGGGAGGTGTTACTACGGTTGTACAGGGCCTTGGTGAGGCCACACCTGGAGTAATGTGTACAGTTTTGATCTCCTAACTTGAGGAAGGACATTCTTGCTATTGAGGGAGTGCAGCGAAGGTTCACCAGACTGATTCCCGGGATGGCGGGACTGACATATCAAGAAAGACTGGATCAACTGGGCTTGTATTCACTGGAGTTCAGAAGAATGAGAGGGGATCTCATAGAAACGTTTAAAATTCTGATGGGTTTAGACAGGTTAGATGAAGGAAGAATGTTGCAATGTTGGGGAAGTCCAGAACCAGAGGTCACAGTCTAAGGATAAGGGGTAAGCCATTTAGGACCGAGATGAGGAGAAACTTCTTCACCCAGAGAGTGGTGAACCTGTGGAATTCTCTACCACAGAAAGTTGTTGAGGCCAATTCACTAAATATATTCAAAAAGGAGTTAGATGTAGTCCTTACTACTAGGGGGATCAAGGGGTATGGCAAGAAAGCAGGAATGGGGTACTGAAGTTGCATGTTCAGCCATGAACTCATTGAATGGCAGTGCAGGCTCGAAGGGCCAAATGGCCTACTCCTGCACCTATTTTCTATGTTTCTATGTTTCTATGCGGGTCCCAGTGTGGTCGTGCAATGCAAACCTGTGAGAGGGATGCTCAATAGGGTTGAGGAGCAAGGCACAGGTGGGAGACGATGAAGGAGGGTGGAAAGGACAGCTGAACCACAAGCGCAGGTAGACATGGGACAGCTCATCGGGATGAGTGGGGAGAGTATGTAGCTAACCAGGCGGCTGCTGTACACCATGGATGAGGTGAGGGTAGAAATTGTGGGACTGTCAGGAGAAGTAGCACCACTGTCTGGAGGAATAGGACCACCACTGGCGAAGCAGATTAGGGAGGGAATGGTGGATGCAGTTGGTGTACTGTCGGCACAACTGATGGGGAAATTGTCTGACAATAGTGATGGAAATTTGCAGGTAGCTGCTGCAATAAGAGAACACACCCAGGTTGTCATTCAACTCAAAGGTGGTAATCTTGGGATTACTGCCAGTGCCACGTACTAGTGAGGGTAGAAATAGGAAGGCTAATCAGATAAATACGTGGCTGGGGCATTGGTATAGGAGGGAGGGCTTTAGTTTCCTGAACAATTGGGACCGCTTCTGGAGTAGGTGGGACCTGTACAAGTCGAACAGGTTACACCTCAACAGAGACGGGACCAATGTTCTCGCGGGTGGTTTTGATAATGCAGTTGGGAGGGCTTTAAACTATCTTGGCAGGGGGATGGAACCCAGGAGAGGGCTTTGAGCTCGTTAGAGTGGGTGAGAGCTCAGATGAATAGAACCCCAAGAAAGAATGCAAAAGGCAGGAGGCAACAGAGCAGAGTAGCACTGGGGTAAGTGTAGACCATAAGGTGATAGGAAGGGACAATATGTATGAATATAAAGGGGCTACAGGAGGGGTCAAAACTAAAAGTCATGGTTTAAAAACGAGTATTAAAACACTTTACCTAAACGCACGCAGCATTCGAAACAAAGTAAATGAGTTGACGGCACAAATCATTACAAATGGGTATGATTTGGTGGCCATTACAGAAACATGGTTGCAGGGTGGCCAAGACTGGGAATTAAACATAAGTGGTATCTGACAATTCGGAAAGATAGACAAAAAGGGAAAGGAGGTGGGGTAGCTCTGTTCATAAAGGATGATATCAGGGCAGTTGTGAGAGACGATATTGGCTCTAATGAACAAAATGTTGAATCATTGTGGATGGAGATTAGAGATAGTAAGGGGAAAAAGTCACTGGTGGGCGTAGTTTATAGGCCGCCAAACAATAACTTCATGGTGGGGCGGGCAATAATAAAGGGAATAATGGAGGCATGTGAAAAAGGAACGGCAGTAATCATGGGGGATCTTAACCTACATATCGATTAGTCAAATCAAATCCCACGGGGTAGCCTTGAGGAGGAATTCATAGAATGCATACGGGATTGTTTCTTAGAACAGTATGTTACAGAACCTACAAGGGAGCAAGCTATCTTAGATTTGGTCCTGTGTAATGAGACAGGAATAATAAACGATCTCCAAGTAAAAGATCCTCTCAGAATGAGTGATCACAGTATGATTGAATTTGTAATACAGATTGAGGGTGAGGAAGTAGTGTCTCAAATGAGCGTACTATGCTTAAACAAAGGGGACTACAGTGGGATGAGGGCAGAGTTGGCTAAAGTAGACTGGAAACACAGACTAAACGGTGGCACAATTGAGGAACAGTGGAGGACTTTTAAGGAGCTCTTTCAGAGTGCTCAACAAAAATATATTCCAGTGAAAAAGAAGGGCGGTAAGAGAAGGGATAACCAGCCATGGATAACCAAGGAAATAAAGGAGAGTATCAAATTAAAAACCAATGCGTATAAGGTAGCCAAGGTTAGTGGGAAACTAGAAGATTGGGAAAATTTTAAACGACAGCAAAGAATGACTAAGAAAGCAATAAAGAAAGAAAAGATAGATTATGAAAGTAAACTTGCGCAAAATATAAAAACAGATAGTATAAAAACCGATATATAAAATGGAAAAGAGTGACTAAAGTAAATGTTGGCCCTTTAGAAGATGAGAAGGGGGATTTAATAATGGGAAATGTGGAGATGGCTGAGACCTTAAACAATTATTTTGCTTCGGTCTTCACAGTGGAAGACACAAAAACCATGCCAAAAATTGCTGGTCACGGGAATGTGGGAACGGAGGACCTTGAGACAATCACTATCACTAGGGAGGTAGTGCTGGGCAGGCTAATGGATCTCAAGGTTGGCAAGTCCCCTGGTCCTGATGAAATGCATCCCAGGGTATTAAAAGAGATGGCGGAAGTTATAGCAGATGCATTCGTTATAATCTACCAAAAGTCTCTGGACTCTGGGGAGGTACCATCGGATTGGAAAGCAGCTAATGTAACGCCTCTGTTTAAAAAAGGGGGCAGACAAAAGGCAGGTAACTATAGGCCGGTTAGTTTAACATCTGTAGTGGGGAAAATGCTTGAAGCTATCATTAAGGAAGAAATAGCGGGACATCTAGATAGGAATAGTGCAATCAAGCAGACGCAACATGGATTCATGAAGGGGAAATCATGTTGAATTAATTTACTGGAATTCTTTGAGGATATAATGAGCATGGTGGATAGAGGTGTACCGATGGATGTGGTGTATTTAGATTTCCAAAAGGCATTCGATAAGGTGCCACACAAAAGTTTACTGCAGAAGATAAAGGTACGCGGAGTCAGAGGAAATGTATTAGCATGGATAGAGAATTGGCTGGCTAACAGAAAGCAGAGAGTCGGGATAAATGGGTTCTTTGCGGGTTAGAAATCGGTGGTTAGTGGTATGCCACAGGGATCGGTGCTGGGACCACAACTGTTTACAACATACATAGATGACCTGGAAGAGGGGACAGAGTGTAGTGTAACAAAATTTGCAGATGACACAAAGATTAGTGGGAAAGCAGGTTGTGCAGAGGACTCAGAGAGGCTGCAAAGTGATTTAGACAGGTTAAGCGAATGGACTAAGGTTTGGCAGATGGAATACAATGTCGGAAAATGTGAGGTCATCCACCTTGGAAAAAAAACAGTAAAAGGGAATATTATTTGAATGGGGAGAAATTACAACATGCTGCGGTGCAGAGGGACCTGGGGGTCCTTGTGCATGAATCCCAAAAAGTTAGTTTGCAAGTGCAGCAGGTAATCAGGAAGGCGAATGGAATGTTGGCCTTCATTGCGAGAGGGATGGAGTACAAAAGGAGGGAGGTCCTGCTGCAACTGTACAGGGTATTGGTGAGGCCGAACCTGGAGTACTGCATGCAGTTTTGGTCACCTTACTTAAGGAAGGATATACTAGCTTTGGAGGGGGTACAGAGACGATTCACTAGGCTGATTCCGGAGATGAGGGGGTTACCTTATGATGATAGATTGAGTAGACTGGGTCATTACTCGTTGGAGTTCAGAAGGATGAGGGGTGATCTGAAAGAAACATTTAAAATAATGAAAGGGATAGACAAGATAGAGGCAGAGAGGTTGTTTCCACTGGTCAGGGAGACTAGAACCATGGGGCACAGCCTCAAAATATGGGGGAGCCAATTTAAAACCGAGTTGAGAAGGAATTTCTTCTCCCAGAGGGTTGTGAATCTGTGGAATTCTCTGCCCAAGGAAGCAGTTGAGGCTAGCTCATTGAATGTATTCAAATCACAGATTTTTAACCAATAAGGGAATTAAGGGTTATGGGAAGCGGGCGGATAAGTGGAGCTGAGTCCACGGCCAGATCAGCCATGATCTTGTTGAGTGGCGGAGCAGGCTCGAGGGGCTAGATGACCTACTCCTGTTCCTAATTCTTATTTTCTTGTTCAATTGGCGGCAGCAACTGGTGCCACTCAAATCATCCCCAGACCAACCTCAGGGACTGTGCCGCAGGGTGATCCGTAGCTTGAAAAAGAAGACGAAGATGAACCCGGGCCTTCCACAAAAGTGTCTACTAGGTCTGTCCCTGTCCAACCCCACCAACGTAAAACAAAACAATATAACCTTGGGCTCACCGGGAGGCTGAGGAAGTTTGCTGCGCCAACAGAAAGGGATAAGGGTAGAGGCACCAGGGTAGGCAAGAGGGGCACTACACGCTAATGGTCATTGAATACGGGGGAGGAGAGATATTTGTATCTTGCTGTTACTTCTTTTGTTAATAGAAAAGTTTGATACAATAAAGTTTTGTTAATTGAAAATGTTAAAGTTTGCGAGAGGTTTAAAGTTCGATACATGTTAATTAAAAATTTTAAAGTTTGATATTTCTTCATTGAAAAGCAAAATATTTTATTAAAGTTAAGTACAAATGTACCTACAGAAGCTCTTACTGTCTGTTTTTATATTTCTTGCTAGTTTATTCTCATAATCTATCTTCTCTCTCTATTATTTTTTAAATTGTTCTTCGCTGTTTTTTTTAATTTCCCAATCCTCTGACCTCCCATTAATCTTGGCAACATTGTATGCCATTGTTTGCAATTTGATACCATCCTTTACTTCATTCGTTAGTCATGGATGGTTCTCCCTTCTCTTAAAGTCTTTCCTTCTCACTGGAATATATTTTTGTTGAGCGTTATGAAATATCTCCTTCAATGTCTGCCACTGCTCATCAACCGTCTTACACTTTAATCTATTTTCCCAGTCTACTTGAGCTAACTCTGCTTTCATACCTTTGTAATCGCCTTTATTTGAGATTAAGACATTGGTTTGAGACCCAACTTTCTTATTCTCCAACTGAATTTGAAATTTAACCATGCTATGATCACTCTTTCCAACAGGATCCTTTGCTATGAGATCATTTATTAATCCTGTCTCATTACACAGTACCAGATCTAAGATACCAGCTCCCTGATTGGTTCCACAATGTACTGTTCAAGGAAACCATCCCGGATACACTCTATGAACTCTTCCTCAAGGCTACCTGAGCCAATTTGATTTGTCTAATCAATATGAAGATTAAAATCACCCATGATTATTGCCATACCTTTCTTGCAAGCATCCATTATTTCTTGATTTATACTCTGTCCAACAGTGTAGCTACTGTTAGGGAGCCTATAGACTACGCCCATCAATGACTTCTTCCCCTTCTTATTTCTTATCTCCATCCAAACTGATTCTACCTCTTGATCTTCTGAGCCAATATCATTTCTCACTACTTCATGATCTCATCCTTTATTAACAGAGCTACCCCATCTCCTTTTCCTTTCTGTCTATCCTTCCGAATTGTCAACTACACCTGAATATTTAGGGGCCGAAATTGATGGCCTTACCGCCCTGCCGCCAACATTCCTCCTTGAATTGCACCCAGTGACAATTTCAATTTGATCTGCAGCGGGCGGAAGGGAAGAACCGCCGAGAACCGTTGACGTCAGTGCACGACCTCCCACCCGCCAGATTGTTGCGGGCGGAATCGGCGGGAGACGGCACCAGAACAGGGGTGGACCGCTGCAAGGAGGCTGGTCTACCCCGACGGTGAGTATGAAGAGCTGGAAAAAAAGGTTAGTAAACAATTTTAAATTTTTTTCTTTACAGCGACTTGCCTTGATGGGGTCCCCTGAAGTTGTTCCATTGTTTTCATTTTAATGCTTTTTGTTATGCATGTAACACCATGTAACCAGCATTCTACCACCGCCAGAGGGTGCATCTGTTGGAGTCCCAAGGGATCTCAGCATCCCTTGGGAGCTCTGTATATACGGAGGCTTCCCATGCTGTGCCAGCACTCTGGAGTCAGAATAAAGAGACTAAGGTCACACTTACTCAAATCTACAGTACTCAGTCACAATTCTTTATTTGAGACATAACAACTGCCTATGATTAATAGATAATGAACCATCACGCGGAAATGCAGAGAACTGTTGGTATCCTGGAGAAATTCTCAGAAGGTGACGATTGGGAAGCCTTCATGGAGCGACTCGACCAATACTTCATGGCCAACGAGCTGAAAGGAAATGTGAACGCTGCCAAACAAAGGGCGATCCTCCTCACCGTCTGTGGGGCAACAACCAATGGCCTCATGAAGAATCTTCTCGCTCCGGCGAAACCAGCAACCAAATCATATGAAGAACTGTGTACGCTGGTCCGGGAGTACCTAAATCCGAAGGAGAGCCTTCTGATGGCAAGGTATCGATTTTATACATGTCAGCGGTCTGAAGACCAGGAAGTGGCGAGCTATGCCGCCGAACTAAGGCGCCTTGCAGGACATTGCGAATTCAATGGATTCCTGGAGCAACTGCTAAGAGACTTTTTTGTGCTTAGCATTGGCCATGAGGTTATCCTTCGCAAACTATTGACTGTTGAAACACCTTACCTGAAAAGCCATAACGATAGCCCAGGCATTTATGTCCACCAGCGATAGCACCAAACAAATTTCGTAGCATAAAGATGCATCGCCATGTACTGTACACAAAGTAACGTCGTTTTCAGGCAGGAATGCATATGGCAGAACGTACACACCTGCAGCTCCACGACCTCAGATGACTCAGAGTCCGCCATCAAGCATTAATGTGAGGCAATTAACACCTTGTTGGCGCTGCGGAGCATCAAGACCATCAATGCCACTTCAAACACTACGCTTGCAAAGACTGTGGAACAATGGGTCACCTCCAGCGAATGAGCAAACGAGCTGCAAACCCTGCAAACCACCACGTTGCAGAGGAAGACCGATCCATGGCGGATCAAACTGAACTAGAGACTCGAACTGAGGAGGCAGAAGTGTACGTGGTACACACCTGCACCACACAATGTCCACCAATCATGTTAACAGTGGAACTGAATGGAATTCCAGTATCCATGGAATTGAACACGGGTGCAAGTCAGTCTATCATGAGCAAAAAGGCCTTCGACAGGCTGTGGTGCAGCAAGGCACAAAGGCCCAAGTTAAGCCCAATTCATACCAAGCTGAGAACTTACACTAAAGAGCTGATCCCTGTAATTGGCAGTGCAGCAGTAAAAGTCTCCTATGATGGAGCAGTGCACGAACTACCATTATGGATTGTACCAGGAGATGGTCCCACGCTATTCGGCAGAAGCTGGCTGGGAAACATCCACTGGAACTGGGACGATATCTGAGCGCTTTCGTCCATCAACGACGCCTCATGTGCCCAGGTTTTGAGCAAGTTTCCGTCGTTATTTAAGCCAGGCATCGGAAATTTCTCTGGGGCGAATGTGCAGATCCACTTGGTTCCCAGTACACGACCCATCCACCACAAGGCATGTGTGGTGCCATAAATGATGCGAGAGAAAGTGGAGATCGAGCTGGGCAGACTACAGTGAGAAGGCATCATCGCGCCGGTTGAGTTCAATGAGTGGGCCAGTCAGATTGTTCCGGTTCTAAAGGGCGATGGCACGGTCAGAATTTGTGGGGACTATAAAGTAACAATTAACCGTTTTTCGCTGCAGGACCAGTACCCGCTACCCAAGGCAGACGACCTATTTGCGACACTGGAAGGAGGGAAGACGTTCACCAAGTTGGACCTGACCTCGGCCTACATGACGCAGGAGCTGGTGGAATCTTCGCAAGGCCTCACCTGCATCAACACGCACAAAGGTCTGTTCATCTACAATAGATGCCTATTTGGGATTCAATCGACCACGGCTATTTTTCAAAGGAACATGGAGAGTCTGCTAAAGTCGGTTCCGTGCACCGTGGTTTTCCAGGACGACATATTGATCACAGGTTGGTACACCATTGAACACTTGCAGAACCTGGAAGAGGTTCTAAGTCGGCTAGATCGTGTGGGACTCAGGTTGAAATGATCGAAGTGTGTTTTCCTGGCGCCAGACGTCGAGTTCTTAGGGAGAAGAATTGTGGCAGACGGCATTCCACCCACCGACACCAAGACGGAGGCCATCAAGAATGTGCGAGGCCACAGAACGTGACGGAGCTGCGGCTGTTCCTGGAACTCGTCAATTATTTTGGTAATTTCCTACCCGGGTTAAGCACCTTGCTAAAACCTCTACACATGTTGCTACGCAAGGGAGATGACTGGGTATGGGGGAAATCACAAGAGACTGCTTCTAAGAAAACCAGAAATCTGCTTGTTCTGTATGATCCATGTAAACGTTTAGTGCTAGCTTGCGATGCGTCTTCGTATGGGGTTGGGTATGTGCTACAACAAGCAAACGAATCGGGAACATTGCAACCGGTCGCTTATGCATCCAGGAGTTTGTCCAAGGCCGAAAGGGCCTACAGCATGATTGAAAAAGAAGCTCTGTCATGCGTTTACAGGGTGAAAAAAATGCATCAGTATCTGTTTGGGCTTAAGTTCGAGTTAGAAACTGACCATAAGCCGCTCATATCTCTATTCTCAGAGAGCAAAGGTATTAATATCAATGCCTCTACTCGCATCAAAAGATGGGCATTCACGCTGTCTGCATATAACTATGTAATTCACCACAGGCAAGGCACAGGGAACTGCGCTGATGCTCTCAGGGTGGAAATGGCACAGCATGCAGACCTGCCCTTGGTGATGGATGCATCTGAAAACGAAAAGTCACTCGTTACGGCCCGCCAGATCAGGACCTGGACCAGCCAGGATCCTTTACTGTCCCTTGTAAAAAACTGTGTCCTCCATGGGAGCTGGTCCAGCATCCCAGCAGAGATGCATAAAGAGATCAAGCCGTTCCAGCGGCGCAAAAATGAAATGTCCATACAGGCGGACTGTCTTTTGTGGGATAATCGCGTGGTTTTGCCTAAGAAAGGCAGGGAAATGTTCATACGCGACCTACACAGTACCCACCCAGGCATAGTAATGATGAAAGCTATAGCTAGATCTCATGTGTGGCGGCCCGGCATCGACTCAGATTTGGAGTCATGTATGCACCAGTGCAACACTTGCTCTCAACTGAGCAATGCACCCAGGGAGGCATCGCTAAGTTTGTGGTCATGGCCCTTCAAACCAAGGTCTAGGATCCACGTTAACTTCACTGGCCCGTTTCTAATCAAAATGTTCTTGGTGGTTGTGGATGCTTATTCAAAATGGATTGAGTGTGCAATAATGACTGTAAGACGTCCACTACCACCATCGAAAACCTAGCAAAGCTTGAAACGCCAGTCGGAAGGCTCCCTGCAGACCCGCCTGTCCTGAGTCCTGCTCAGCTACCGCACCAGACCCCACTCACTCACCGGGGTTTCCCCAGCCGAGCTGCTCATGAAAAGGGCACTCAAAACAAGGCTCTCTCTAGTCCACCCTGATTTCCATGATCATGTCGAGGGCAGGCGGCATGAACAAAGCATGTACCATGATCGCGCAAATTTGTCACGCGATATTGAAGTCAATGACCCTGTATTTGTACTCAACTATGGACAAGGTCCCAAATGGCTTGCTGGCATTGTCGTAGCCAAAGAAGGGAGTAGGGTGTTTCAGGTCAAACTTGCAAATGGACTAACTTGCAGAAAGCACTTGGACCAAACCAAACTGCGATTCACAGACAGCCACAAGCAACCTGTAGAGGACACCACCAAATTCGACTCTCCGATACACACACACAAGTGGCAACCGACATCACGGTTGACCACGAAGCTGAACTCATCATCCCCAGCAGCCTAGCAAGGCCAGCTGCGCAGCAGCCCAGTGAAGGCCCAACTAATTCACCTGCATCTGTGTTTGTACCGAGATGATTGACTAGGGAGCGGAAAGCCCCAGATCGTCTCACCCTGTAAATAAGTGTACTATTGACTTTGGCGGGGAGTGATGTTATGTATGCAACACCATGTAATCAGCATTATACCGCCACCAGAGGGCATATCTGTTGGAGTCCCAAGGAATCCCAGCATCCCTTGGGAGCACTGTAAATAAGGAGGCCTCCCACTCTGTGCCAGCACTTTGGAGTCAGAATAAAGTGACTAAGGTCACACTTACTCAAGTCTACAGTACTCCGTCACATTGCTTTATTTGAGACATAACACTTTTTATTTGCAGCTCTTCGACCCTCCATGGGCCCGACTCCATCCTCGGCGGCACTTGGGCGGCAAGCACCTTTGCCGCCAAGAACTAGAGCTCCTGCCCCCTGCCGCCCAGATTGACGGCATAAGTCCCTCTTTTGCCGCCGGCCACTCTTTCAAGGACCATTTTGCCAAAAACCCCACCCAGAATACTGTTAGGTATCTTTCTGGCCATCGGCTGTCCTTTGGGCAGCACTTGGGCGGTCCTTGCCCTTCACCAATTTTGGCCCCTTAGTTCCCCGCATTGGTCACCTTGCAAACATGTCTCTGTAACTGGGGAGAGAGAGGAGATTGATTCCTGGGATGAGAGGGTTGTCCTATGAGGAGTGATTTAGAATGGGTCTATACTCTCTGGAGTTTAGAAGAATGAGAGGTGATCTCGTTGAAAGACATGTAAAATTCTTACAGGCCTTGACAGGGTAGATGCTGAAAGGCTGTTTTTCCCTGGCTAGAAACTTAAACTAGGGGTCACAGTCTCAGGATAAGGAGTCAGCCATTTGGGACTGAGATGAAGAAGAATTTATTCACTCAAAGGGTTGTAAATCTTTGCAATTCTCTACCCCAGAGGGCTGTGGATGCTTAGCCATTGAGAATATTACAAGACTGAGATTAATAAATTTTTAGACTCTTAAGGGAGCCAAGGGATATGGGGGTTGGGCGGGAAAGTGGAGTTGAGGTAGAAGATCGGCCATGATCTTATTGAATGGCAGAGCAGGCTCAAGAGGCCAAATGGCCTATTCCTGCTCCTATTTCTCATGTTCTCCTGTTCTTTTATCATTTCCCTAAGAATCCTTGGATTCCATCAGGTCCTGGCATTTTGTTCTGCTAACTGAACTTCTCTAATCAGTTCCTTTCACTTTTGTAAACACTGGAGTGAAATCCTGATTAAATATCCCCACTTATTTCCAGTTATCTTCTGCTAACTCAGTATACTTTCCTTTCGGGATCCCACGTCACAGTTAACAATTCTCTTTTTACTGATATATTTGTAGAATACAGTTTTTATGATTCTCGTTCTATAATCTCTTTTTGACTTCCTTATTCGTCCCTTATCCTCTTTCCTTAATTTCTTATATTCTCTAAATTTTATAATTTGTTTCATACCTATCAGTCTCATATTCCCTCTTCTTGAATTTTAGTTTGTTTTAAACCGTTTTATTTAACTAAGACATTTTGAAGTTGGCTCCTTGTTTAATTCTGCACTTTTGCAATCTCCTATTTAAAAATATCCCAATGTTGATGTACCGTCAACTGTGTGTCAATTCCTCTTCCCACCTCACCTCTGATAGCTCACTCCTTATCCTAAAATCTGCCTTGTTCTAATCAGATGTCTTTGTTTTTGTGGTAACTCTTTGTATTAGAACCTTAAAACTTATCATAATAAGGCCACTGCTCCCAAGTTCACAGCCTTGAAGTCTCAGTCTATTCCCTCAAACATTGTGGGGTCTTTACTATGACCATAATGGAACCTGTTATATATGTAAACCTGTATATACCTTGTGTAGCCACCAGAGGGTTCATCCCCTGGAGTCCCAAGGAATCCCACAATCCCTTGGGAGCACAGGTACTTAAGGAGGCATCACAGGCTGGAGAGGCACTCTGGAGACCTGCAATAAAAGACTATGGTCACACTTTACTTTGAGCTCACAGTATCCAGTCAAATTCTTTATTCATACATAACAACTGGTGACGAGATACAGATGACGAACCCAACGATGCAGAGAACAGTGGGCATCTGGGAGAAATTCTCATAGGGAGATGATTGGGAAACCTTCGTGGAGTGACTCGACCAATACTTCGTGGCCAACGAGCTGGAAGGAGAAGCGAATGCTGCCAAACGGAGGACGATTCTCCTCACCGTCTGCGGGGTACCAACGTATGGCCTCATGAAAAACCTGATTTCTCCAGTGAAACAGAGAAATCGTACGATGATTTGTGCAAATGGTCTGGGAGCATCTGAACCCGAAGGAAAGCATTCTGATGGCGGAGTACCAGATCTACACCTATAAAAGGTCTGAAGGCCAGGAAGTGGCGAGTAATGTCGCCGTGCTAATACGCCTTGCAGAACATTGCGAATTTGAAGGACATTTGGAGAGCATGCTCATAGACTTTTTCGTACTTGATATTGGCCATGGAGTGATACTTCGCAAACTTTTGACTGTAGAGACCCCAACCTTGAGTAAAACCATAGCGATGGCCAAGGCGTTCATTGCCATCAGTGACAACACTAAGCAAATCTCTCAGCACAAGAGTGCTGCTACAAGTACTGTGAACAAAGTGATGTTGTTTTCAAATCACAACGTACAGTGCAGGCCCCACATGTCTGCAGCTGCACGTCCACAGATGTCTCAGAGTCCATCATCAAGGGTGATGAATGCAAGGCCATTAACACCTTGTTGGTGCTGCAGGGGTGATCATCATTTCCATTCATGCCACTTCAAAGGGTACGTTTGCAAGGGCTGTGGAACAATGGGACACCTCCAACGTATGTGCAGGCGAGCTGCAAAACCTGTTAATCCTGCAAACCACCATGTTGCAGAGAGGACAGAACCACGGCGGATCACGACGAACCAGAGCCTCAGACCGAGAAGGCAGAGGTATATGGGGTGCACACATTTACCACAAAGTGTCTCCCGATAATGCAAAAGGATGAATTAAATGGACTCCCAGTGTCCATGGAGCTGGACATGGGCACGAGCCAGTCCATTATGAGCAAAAAGACTTTCGATAAATTATGGTGCCACAAGGCCTCAAGGCTAGTCTTGACTCCCATTCGCACGAAACTGAGAACTTACACAAAGGAACTGATTCCCGTAATCGGCAGTGCTACTGTAAAGGTCTCCTATGATGGAGCGGTGCACAAGCTACCACTCTGGGTGGTACCAGGCGATGGTCCCACGCTGCTCGGCAGGAGCTGGCTGGGAAAGATACGCTGGAACTGGGACGACATCCGAGCGCTCTCGTCCGCTGACGACACTTCATGTACCCAGGTCTTAAACAAGTTCCCTTCGCTGTTCGAACCAGGCATCGGGAAGTTCCAAGGAGCAAAAGTGCAGATCCACCTAATTCTGGGGGCGCGACCCATCCATCACAAGGTGAGAGCAGTACCATACATGATGAGAGAAAGGGTAGAGATCGAGCTAGACCAGCTGCAACGAGAGGGCATTATTTCGCCGATCGAATTCAACGAGTGGACCAGTCTGATTGTTCCAGTCCTCAAGGGAGATGCACCGTCAGAATCTGTGGTAATTACAAAGTAACTATCAATTGTTTCTCCCTGCAGGATCAATACCCACTTCTAAAGGCTGACAACCTTTTTAGCTATGCTGGTGGGAGGAAAGACGTTCACGAAGCTGGACTTGACCTCGGCCTACATGACGCAGGAGCTGGAGGAATCATCGAAGGGCCTCACCTGCATCAACACGCACAAAGGTCTCTTCATCTACAACAGATGCCCGTTTGGAATGCGATCAGCCGCGGCGATATTCCAGAGAAACATGAAAAGCTTACTGAAGTCGTTCCCGTGCACTGTGGTCTTCTAGGACAACATCTTGGTTACAGGTTGGGACACAGTCGAGCATCTGCAGAACCTGGAGGAGGTTCTTAGTTGACTCAACCGCGTGGGGCTCAGGATAAAATGCTCGAAGTGCGTTTTCCTGGCACCTGAAGTGGAGTTCCTGGGGAGAAGAATCGCGGCGGACGGCATCAGGCCCACCAATTCGAAGACGGAGGCAATCGAGAATGCACCGAGGCCACAGAACATGATGGAGCTGCGGTCATTTCTAGGACTCCTGAACTACTTTGGTAACTTCTTACCGGGTCTCAGCACACTGCTAGAAACACTGCATGCCTTACTGTTTAAAGGAGACAAATGGGTATGGGGCAAAAGCCAAGAAAATGCCTTTGTAAAAGCTAGAAAATTGTTATGATCAAACGAATTGCTTGTGTTGTATGATCCATGTAAGTGTTTGGTACTAGCATGTGATGCGTCGTCGTATGGCATCGGGTGTGTATTGCAACAAGCTAATGAATCTGGGAAATTGCAAACGGTTGCTTACGCATCCAGAAATCTGTCTAAGGCTGAGAGGACCTACAGCATGGTTGAAAAAGAAGAGTTAACGTGTGTTTATGGGGTAAAAAAAATGTATCAATATCTGTTTGGGCTCAAATTTGAATTGGAAACTGAGCATAAGCCACTGATATCCATTTTTTCCGAAAGTAAGGGGATAATACGAATGCATCGGCCCATATCCAGAGATGGGCGCTCACGTTGTCTTCATACAACTACTCCATCCACCACAGGCCAGGCACAGAAAACTGTGCCGATGCTCTCAGTAGGCTGCCATTGCCCACCACAGGGGTGGAAATGGCACAGCCCGCAGATTTAGTCATGGTTATGGAAGCATTCAAGAGTGAACAATCACCCGTCACAGCCCGATAGATTAGAACCTGGACAAGCCAGGACCCTTTACTGTCCCTAGTAAAAAATTGTGTGCTTCACGGGAGCTGGTCCAGTGTCCCAGTGGAAATGCAGGAAGAGATAAAGCAGTACCAGCGGCGCAAAGATGAAATGTCTATACAGGCAGACTGCCTTCTGTGGGGTAATCGGGTAGTGGTCCCCAAGAAGGGCAGGAACACTTTCATCAGTGACCTCCACACTCACCCAGGCATCGTAATGATGAAAGCGATAGCCAGATCCCACGTGTGGTGGTTCGATTTCGATGCGGACTTAGAGTCCTGCGTGCACAAGTGTAACACATGTTCGCAGTTAAGCAATGCACCCAGGGACGTGCCACTAAGTTTATGGTCTTGGCCCTCCAAACTGTGGTCCAGGGTCCATGTCGACTATGTTGGCCCATTTTTGGGTAAGATGTTCCTTGTGGTTGTAGATGCGTACTCCAAATGGATTGAATGTGAGATAATGTTGGCAAGCACGTCCGCTGCCACCACTGAAAGCCTGCGGGCCATGTTTGCCACGCACGGCCTGCCTGTTGTCCTTGTGAGCGACAACGGGCCATGTTTCACCAGTGCCGAGTTCGAAGAGTTCATGACCCGTAATGGGATCAAACATGTTACAACTGCCCCGTTTAAGCCAGCATCCAGTGGTCAGGCAGAACGAGCAGTCGAAACAATCAAGCAAGGCTTGAAGAGGGTAACTGAAGGCTCACTGCAGACTCGCCTGTCCCGAGTCCTGCTTGGCTACCGCACCGAGACCCCACTCGCTCACTGGGATTCCACCTGCTGAACTGCTCATGAAAAGAGCACTTAAGCCAAGGCTCTCGTTAGTTCGCCTTGATCTACATGAACAGGTAGAGAGCAGGTGGCTTCAACAAAGTACATATCATGATAGCGCAAATGTGTCATGTGAAATTGAAATCAATGATCCTGTATTTGTGTTGAACTATGGACAAGGTCCCAAGTGGCTTCCCGGTACTGTTGTGGCCAAAGAGGGGAGCAGGGTATTTCGGGTCAAACTTTCAAATAGACTCATTCACCGGAAACACTTGGACCAAATCAAACTCAGATTCATGGACTATCCTGAGCAACCCACTTTGAACCCTACCTTCTTTGACCCCCCCCAACATACACACCAGTGGCAACCGACACCACGGTTGGCCACGAAGCAGAACCCATCACCCGCAGCAGCCCAGCAGGACTCACCACACCAGGCAGCCCAGCAAGGCCAGCTGCACAGCAGGCCAGCGAGGGCCCAACAAATGACTCACCAAAACTCGCATTTGCACCGAGACGATCAACCAGGGAAAGAAAGGCCCCAGATCGATTCACCTTGTAAGTAGTTACACTTTTGACTTGGGGTGGGAGGGCATTGTTGTTATATATGTAAACCTTGTGTAGCCACCAGAGGGCTCATCCTCTGGAGTCCCAAGGGATCCCACAATCCTTTGGGAGCACAGGTGCTTAAGGAGGCCTCACAGGCTGGAGAGACACTCTGGAGACCTGCAATAAAAGACTAAGTTCACACTTTACTTTGAGCTCACCGTATCCAGTCAAACTCTTTATTCATACATAACAGAACCTATGCCTGCTTTCAGCATTAGACCTATCAGAAAGCATAATTGGCAGAATTTCTTGGGGAAGCCTTGACCAAGCAGCCTTGACATGGATTTTATGGCTTGAGTTATGTAATGCTGAAGTAAAATCTTAGTAAGATCAGTTACAGTATTGTGTGCAGCTTCGGGGCTTTATACTTTAGGAAGGAGTTTGAGGCAATAGAGAGAATAGAGCCCAGATTTAATAAAATGCTGCTTGACATTATTCTATTATAATGAAATATTAATACTGAGAAAGATTTGGAAAATTGGGGCTGCTCCATTAGAACAGGGTGGTTTGATGAGCTGCGCAGACCATGCTAATGACTTTGTTCCCACAGTTTTGGCCGGGGTTGGCAACCTTTATTTTGGATAGCCATGGATGTTACTCCATCACACTTGCACCTGTGGAGCAGGCTATTTGGAACTTCAACCCACTAGAGTCTATAACATAGGTTGAAATTACTTGGGATAAAAATTCGATAGCAGGGATTGCAATGCACAATTAACCCACACCCAATCAAAGTTATGCAGTCAGCACACAAACGTTGTGCTGCCTGCTAATTTAAGTGATCGTGGCATGGAGCCCAGCGCTAAAAGCTTTGCTGAGTGGCTGCACGCTCAGCAGAGGGTCAAGTTCATGCGAGCCTAGTACCAATTAAAGCTAGTCTGCAGTTCTTCTGCAGTCTGCGGTTTAAACTAGCTTGGCAGCGGAATGGGAATCTGAGAATAGATTCAGTAGGGAGGGAAGTAAAGCTGGAATTGGAAAACAAAAACATAGAAAGTGAATTTGAAGGACAGAGGAAACAAGTGCTAGAAGTAGTCAACAAGGAGGTTTGGCTGTACTAAATGGTATATACTTCAATGCAAGAAGTGTAGCGAATAAGACAGAGTGCACAGGTAGACACATGGCGAGTATGATATAATAACTATTACAGAGACATGGCTAAAAGAGGGGCAGGTATGGCAGCTTATTACTGGTTACCGGAATTTCAGACGGGATAGAGAGAGGGGTAAAAAGGGAGGGGGGTTGGTCACGGTATTGATTAAAGAAACTATTACACCTGTGAGGAGGGATGATATGTTAGAAGGATTATCAAACGAGGCCATATGGGTCGAACTTAAAAACAAAAAAGGGGCAATTACACTACTGGGAGTGTACTATACACCCCCAAACAGTGAAAGGGAGATAGAAGAGCAAATATGTAGGCACATTTCTGAGAAGTGCAAAAGCTATAGGGTAGTAATAGTAGGGGATTTCAACTACCCTAATATTATCTAGAATAAAATTAGTGCGAAGAGTGTAGAGGATGCGGAATTCCTAAAATACATTCAGGAGAACTTTTTTAGCCAGTATGTAGCAAGCCCAATACGGGAGGGGGCGGTTCTGGATTTATTTTTAGGGAATGAAGCTGGGCAGGTGGTGGAAGGGATATCAATGGGAGAGCATTTAGGTGCTAGTGACCATAATTCAGTTAGATTTAAGGTAATTATGGAAAAGGACAAGGATAGACCAGGAATAAAAGTTTTAAATTGGGGAAAAGCCAATTTTGCTAAGTTGAGAGGTGATTTAGCCAAAGTGGACTGGAAACAGCTAGTTGATCAGTGTCAGAGCAGTGGGAGGCATTCAAGGAAGAGATCCAGAGGGTTCAGATGAAATATGTCCCCTGAAAGAAAAAGGGTAGGACTAACAAATCTAGAGCCCCCTGGATGTCGAGGGGCATACAGGGTAGGATAAAGAAAAAAAGGGATACTTATGACTGATATCGAGTGCTCAATACTGCAGAATCTCTAGAGGAATATAGAAAGTGCAGGGGTGAACTTAAAAAGGATATTAGGAAAGCAAAGAGAGAGCATGAAAAATTCTTGGCACGTAAAATCAAGGAAAACCCAAAGATTTTTTATAAATATATTAAGAGCAAGCGGATAACTAAAGAAAGGGTAAGGCCTATTAGAGACCAGGAGGGTAATCTGTGTGTAGAAGCGGGAGATGCGGATATGGTTCTTAATGAATACTTTGCGTCTGTTTTCACAAAAGAGAGGGCAATGCAGACACTGCTATTGGGGAGGATGAGTGTGAAATATTAGATGAAATAAATAGAGTGAGAGAGGAGTTATTAAGGGGTTTAGCAGCTTTAAAAGTGGATAAGTCCCCAGGCCCAGATGAAATGTATCCCAGGCTGTTAAGCGAAGCAAAAGAGGAAATAGCAGAGGTTCTGACCATCATTTTCGAATCCTCTCTGGCTTCAGGTTTGACGCTAGAGGACTGGAGGACTGCTAACCTGGTACCTTTGTTTAATAAAGGAGAAAGGGTTAGACCGAGTAATTACAAGCCAGTCAGCCTAACCTCGGTGGTGGGAAAATTATTGGAAAAAATTCTGAAGGACAGAGGAAACCTTCATTTAGAAAGACACCGATTAATCAAGGACAGTCAGCACGGATCTGTTAAGGGAAGGTCAAATCTGACTAACTTGATTGAATTTTTTCAGGCGGTAACAAGGAGGGTCGATGAGGGTAGTGCCTTTGATGTAGTGTATATGGATTTTAGCAAAGCTTTTGATGTCCCACATGGCAGATTGATCATGAAAGTAAAAGCCCATGGGATCCAGGGCAAAGTGGCAAGTTAGATCCAAAATTAGCTCAAAGGCAGGAAGCAGAGGGTAATGGTCGATGAGTGTTTTTGTGACTGGAGGGCTGTTTTTAGTGGGGTTCCACAGGGCTCAGTACTAGGTCCCTTGCTTTTTGTGGCATTCATCAATGATCTAGACTTGAATATAGAGGGTATGATTAAGAAGTTTTCAGATGATACTAAAATCGGCTGTGTGGTTGATAATGAAGAAGAAAGCTGTAGACTGTAGGAAGATATCAATCAACTGGTCAGGTGGGCAGAACAGTGGCAAATGGAATTCAATCCGGAGAAGTATGAGGTAATACATTTGGGTAGGGCTAACAAGGAAAGGGAATACACATTAAATGATAGGACATTGAGGAGTGTAGAGGAACAAAGAGATCTTGGAGTGCATGTTCACAGATCCCTGAAGGTAGCAGGCCAGGTAGATAAGGTGGTTAAGAAGGCATACGGAATGCTTGCCTTTATTAGCTGAGGCATCGAATACAAGAGCAGCGTTATGCTTGAACTGTATAAAACACTAGTTAAGCCACAGCTAGAGTACTGTGTGCAGTTCTGGTCACTGCACTACAGGAAGGATGTGATTGCACTGTAGAGGGTACAGAGGAGATTTACAAGGATGTTGCCGGGAGTGAAGAATCTTAGCTATGAGGACATGTTGGATAGGCTGGGTTTGTCTTCCTTAGAACAGAGGAGGCTGAGGGAGGACCTCATTGTGTATAAAATTATGAGGGGCCTAGATATAGTGAACAGAAAGGGATTATTTCCCTTAGCAGAGGGGTCAACAACCAGGGGGCATAAATTTAAAGTAATTGGTAGCAGGTTTAGAGGGGATTTAAGGGGAAATTTCTTCACCCAGCGGTTGTGGGGGTCTGGAACTCACTGCCTGAAAGGGTGGTAGAGGCAGAAACCCGCACCATATTTTAAAAGTACTTGGATGTGCACTTGAAGTGCTGTAACCTGCAGGGCTGCAGACCTAGAGCTGGAAAGTGGGATGAGGCTGGATAGCCTCTTGTTGGCCAGCAGGGATACATTGGGCCGAAATGGCCTCCTTCCGTGCTGTAAACTTCTATGATTCTATGATTTTATGATTAAAGCCAACTTCTTAAAGAGAAGGTGCAATTTGATGACTCCAGTGGGCCGAAATTGCCTCTTCCCTTCAGCTCTGTTACCGTCGGAAATCGTCGGCCACGCTACAGAGTGGAATGTCTGCCATTTTGAAAATTCTGCTCCTGTGGTATCCTGGTGGTGACCCGCTTGCCCCACTATCACTCCGCTGCTGCCAATCCATCCTCAGTGTGTCACCCGTGTGCACACCACCGACGTTCCTCCCCGGATCGTGAAATTCCGCCCAGAAAATCTTCATCCCTCTTCTCGGTGCCACTGGCAGCTTTTTCTGCTGGTGCACTGTGCTTGGAGTGTGTTCAAAATGGCGGTGCGACTTCCCTTAAAGGGGAGGGTGCACTGCCGGGGCCGCATCTTATTTTTTTTGTTGACCAACTGTCATGTAGAGCCGACTATTATGGCCCCCCGGGTTTGGCCGAGCTGCCAACAGGCAGCTTGTCACCCCCACTTGAGTGGCAGGCTGTTGGTCCGGCCGAAACCCTCCCTGGTTGCCCAGTGGACCGAACTTCAAGAATTGCACAGGCTCCTCCCTTTAAGTGAAGGGGGGAGATATGGTGGTGCGCCAGCACAATGACGTCATCAGTGCTACGCTGATGAGTGACAACGGAGGATAGTCCACCGGCCCCCCACTTCCACCCCTTTAGTGTGCGAACTTCCGCTCTTTGCCACACTTCCGCCCCCATTATAACCAACTTCTGGTCCACTGGAAAAAGAAGGCCAAAGAGCGGAATTTTGCTTAAGATGCCACCACTTCCACCGCGCTGGTAAAACAACTGAAACAGGATAAGTGCGCTGCGTTTTCGGTTGGAGACAATTTTGGTTACCAGGTGTTGGAAGTTATTGCAGAAGTGAGTTTCACATGAGAAATATACAGGAAGGGTGCAGCAGGCCAGAAAAAGGGCTTCAAAGGTTCTCTGGCGCTGCACTGGAGGACTTAGTACAGGAGCTGGAGATGAGGAGAGAGTTTCTGTTTCCAAAGCGGGCAGGAGGCCCTCTGGACAGACACTGCGAAGGTAGTGGGAGCAGATAGCCAATGAGGTCAATGCTAACAGTGTTATCCCAAGGACCAGGATGCAGTACAGAAGAAGTTCAATGACGCCACACGAGTAGTTAAGGTCAGTGAATTCATCTTTAAATGCCATATCCCACAAACTGCATCACTAGCCTCACACACTACTCAATTCACCACATTCCCACTACTCGCCCACCAACAATCTCTATCAGTCACGACTGATTCATATGCTCCATCTCACCCTCACACACTTACCACTGCTGCATGCCTCACACCCACATCTCACAGCTTGCACAAACAGACAGCTATTCAACCATGACAGCCATATCAGCCAAACACACTGCAAACACTCACTGACACACTTCCCTCTCTCTTGCAGGACATGGTGGCAGACAACTGGAGGCAGTGGCAGCTAAACAGAGGGGGGCAGGTGTGCTTCCATATCCTGACAGTGCACGAGGAGACAGTGCTCGGCATAATTGGAGTGGCTGCGACTGAGGCCGTGGCCAGCGACGGCACTGAAACCATTGAACATGACGGTATGCTCATACCTAATCCTCCTCACATCCGACGTCCCACTAAAATTCACAATCGCTTCTGACAAGCTGCAGATGATGTAAGCATGCACCTCTTGCTTCCCCGCACCCCTGTGCCTTTCTCATTTCAGAGATGCAAGAAATCTAACCTGGCCAGGCTGTCTGGCGTAAAAATAAAAAAGGGAAGGTGGCTCAACCGTGGCTATCAAGGGAAATCAGGTATAGTATTAAAGCCAAGGAAGTGGCATACAAATTGGCCAGAAATAGCAGCGAACCCGGGGACTGGGAGAAATTTAGAACTCAACAGAGGAGGACAAAGGGTTTGATTAGGGCAGGGAAAATGGAGTACGAGAAGAAGCTTGCAGGGAACATTAAGACGGATTGCAAAAGTTTCTATAGATATGTAAAGAGAAAAAGGTTAGTAAAGACAAACGTAGGTCCCCTGCAGTCAGAATCAGTGGAAGTCATAACTGGGAACAAAGAAATGGCAGACCAATTGAACAAGTACTTTGGTTCGGTATTTACTAAGGAGGACACAAACAACCTTCCGGATATAAAAGGGGTCAGAGGGTCTAGTAAGGAGGAGGAACTGAGGAAAATCCTTATTAGTCGGGAAATTGTGTTGGGGAAATTGATGGGATTGAAGGCCAATAAATCCCCAGGGCCTGATGGACTGCATCCCAGAGTACTTAAGGAGGTGGCCTTGGAAATAGCAGATGCATTGACAGTCATTTTCCAACATTCCATCTACTCTGGATCAGTTCCTATCGAGTGGAGGGTAGCCAATGTAACCCCACTTTTTAAAAAAGGAGGGAGAGAGAAAACAGGGTATTATAGACCGGTCAGCCTGACCTCAGTAGTGGGTAAAATGATGGAATCAATTATTAAGGATGTCATAGCAGCGCATTTGGAAAGAGGTGACATGATAGGTCCAAGTCAGCATGGATTTGTGAAAGGGAAATCATGCTTGACAAATCATCTGGAATTTTTTGAGGATGTTTCCAGTCGAGTGGACAAGGGAGTACCAGTTGATGTGGTATATTTGGACTTTCAGAAGGCTTTCGACAAGGTCCCACACAAGAGATTAATGTGCAAAGTTAAAACACATGGGATTGGGGGTAGTGTGCTGACATGGATTGAGAACTGGTTGTCAGATAGGAAGCAAAGAGTAGGAATAAATGGGTACTTTTCAGAATGGCAGGCAGTGACTAGTGGGGTACCGCAAGGTTCTGTGCTGGGGCCCCAGCTGTTTCCACTGTACATTAATGATTTAGACGAGGGGATTAAATGTAGTATCTCCAAATTTGCGGATGACACTAAGTTGGGTGGCAGTGTGAGCTGCGAGGAGGATGCTATGAGGCTGCAGAGTGACTTGGAGAGGTTAGGTGAGTGGGCAAATGCATGGCAGATGAAGTATAATGTGGATAAATGTGAGGTTATCCACTTTGGTGGTAAAAACAGAGAGACAGACTATTATCTGAATGGTGACAGATTAGGAAAAGGGGAGGTGCAACGAGACCTGGGTGTCATGGTAAATCAGTCATTGAAGGTTGGCATGCAGGTACAGCAGGCGGTTAAGAAAGCAAATGGCATGTTGGCCTTCATAGCGAGGGGATTTGAGTACAGGGGCAGGGGGGTGTTGCTACAGTTGTACAGGGCTTTGGTGAGGCCACACCTGGAGTATTGTGTACAGTTTTGGTCTCCTAACTTGAGGAAGGACATTCTTGCTATTGAGGGAGTGCAGCGAAGGTTCACCAGACTGATTCCCGGGATGGCGGGACTGACCTATCAAGAAAGACTGGATCAACCGTGCTTGTATTCACTGGAGTTCAGAAGAATGAGAGGGGACCTCATAGAAACGTTTAAAATTCTGATGGGTTCAGACAGGTTAGATGCAGGAAGAATGTTCCCAATGTTGAGGAAGTCCAGAACCAGGGGTCACAGTCTAAGGATAAGGGGTAAGCCATTTAGGACCGAGATGAGGAGAAACTTCTTCACCCAGAGAGTGGTGAACCTGTGGAATTCTCTACCACAAAAAGTTGTTGAGGCCAATTCACTAAATATATTCAAAAAGGAATTCGATGAAGTCCTTACTACTAGGGGGATCAAGGGGTATGGCGAGAAAGCAGGAATGAGGTACTGAAGTTGCATGTTCAGCCATGAACTCATTGAATGGCGGTACAGGCTAGAAGGGCCAAATGGCCTACTCCTGCACCTATTTTCTATGTTTCTATGTTTCTATGTTTCTATGGTGCAAGAGGAAGAGGAGAGTGATGATGAAGAAGAAACACCGTCACTTGATCTGACATTCGCAGCCACAGTTCAGAAACTGGCACTGCACAGACTTTAGTGGGTAGCTTAGAGGCGTGATCTGCATGTGGTGAGTCACTGGGTACAAATGGGTTGCACCCAGGACAGTGGGAAAGGGTAGCGTAGGAACCAGCTCCCCGGAAGGCAAGGTGTTCTGCTGCACAGTGCTCAGATGAGGTGTCTGTCATGTATTCAACTATCAATGTAATCCATGTATAAGCTGACCTAAGTTGTACACCTTGAGAACAATGACCACAAGCGGGTGAACTTGTGGGAGACACTCCTAACCTGGGCTTTCAGGTAAAAAGGGGAAGCTCCACCCACCTTTATCACTTGAGGTCTTGGTAATAAAGGTAACTGGTCACAGAGTGACCTTCTCTCAAGTATGGGCCTTGTGTGCATTTATACCGTATAGTAAGGACATATCATTGGCGACGAGAAACTGGGATTTAAACCACACGAGCATGGCCACTAGCAGCACAGAGAGAGGTACTGTGTTGGTGATGATTGGGACAACTTTATTGAGAGTCTACTGCAAAGTTTTGTCACTAAGGAATGATTGGGACAGGATTCGGCCGACAAACGCAGGGCTCATCTCCTGACGGTTTGTGGATCCAGAACGTACTCCCTCATGTAGAACCTTCTAGCGCCAGAGAAGCCGGCGTCAAGACGTTTGAAGAGCTCAGTAAGTTGATTGGGGAACACCTTAAACTGGCGAGCAGCATGCACATGGCGAGACACCAGTTTTACACGCACCGGCGGTGAGAAGGGCAAAGCGTTCCAGACTTCGTGGCAGATCTCCAGCGACTGGCGAGACTATATAAATTCCCAGATGCATACAGGATGGAGATGCTGCGAGACTTTTTTATTGAGGGCATCGGGCATGCTGGGGTTTTCAGGAAACTGATTGAGACCAAAGACTTGACCTTGGAAGCGGTGGCTCTGATAGCCCAGACATTTATCTCAGGGGAGGAAGAGACCAGAATGATGTATGACAAAAATCTTGGCTCAAATGCGGCAAACGACCAGGGAGTCAACATTGTTAACACGGCACACAGTTCTCTAGGCAGACAAGGGCAATCGGACATGCCTCAGCATGTAGTTGAGCCCAAAGGGGGAATTCAACAGAGACAATGGCTAGCTGAACGGCGATTCATGCCATCGCAATGGACAATGCGGCCAGTAATGGGGCCATCAACACCTGTCAATGGTGCGCTTAAGGACAGTTACAGAGACAGTCAGAGACGATCGACTGGTAATGGACCTTTTGTTTCCAACAATGGGGCCTCCAGCTCATGCTGGAGGTGTGGAGGCAAACACCCAGCCAGAGCTTTCAGGTATCAGCAATATACCTGCAGAAACTGCAACATCAGCGGTCACTTGGCGCGTATGTGCAGGAAGCCTGCAGCCAGGTTGATGTACGAAGAGGACGGGCCCGATGTAAGCCCTACGAGGCCAAATGAATACTGGGGGAAATAGCTGGAAGCTGAAGTTCAGCGAGTTCATGTGGAGCACATATACAGTTCATATACCAGGACGCCACCGATAATGTTGAAAGTGCTCCTCAATGGCATCCCAGTATTAATGGAGCTAGACACGGGGGCCAGCCAGTCCCTGATGAGTATCAAACAGTTCGAAAGGTTGTGGGTGTCTAAGGCCAGGAGGCCAAAATTATTGCCGATTGACACACAGTTACGGACATATACAAAGGAGATCATTCCAGTGCTTGGCACCATCACAGTAGTTATGATGAAGGAAATTGCCAGGTCACACATTTGGTGGCCAGGGATAGATGCAGACCTGGAACTTTGTGTGCGCAGGTGCAACACGTGTGCTCAGCTGGGCAACGCACCCAGGGAAGCCCCCCTTAGCCCCTGGTCCTGGCCTGCCAAGCCATGGTCACGCATCCATGTGGACTACGCAGGTCATTTCATGGGAAAAATGTTTTTGGCTGTAGTAGACGCCTACTCCAAATGTGCCATTTTAAATTCAAGCACATCCTCTGCCACGGTAGAAAGTCTACGGGCAATGTTCACCGCCCATGGTCTACCGGATTTCTTGGTTAGCGACAATGGCTCGTGCTTCACAAGCACTGAATTCCAGGACTTCGTGGCAGACAATGGAATCAACCATGTGAGAACGGCACCATTCAAGCCGGCCTCAAATGGCCAGGCAGAACGAGCAGTGCAGATAATCAAACAGGGGATGCTCAGGATCCAAAGGGTTATCACGCCTCCTGTTGGCCAATAGATCCCGACCACACTCGCTCACAGGGGTTCCAAATGCAGAGCTGCTAATGAAAAGGACACTCAAAACCAGGTTATCCCTTATTCACCCGACTATGAAAGAAATTGTTGAGAGCAGGCGTCAGTCACAATGTGACTACCATGACAGGAATGCGAGGGCGCGAAGTATTGATGTCAATGACCCTGTTTTTGTCCTTAATTACGCTGCAGAGCCCAAATGGCTTGCAGGCACTGTGATTGCCAAAGAGGGGAATAGGGTTTTGGTAGTTAAACTTACCAATGGACAAATCTGCCGCAAACACGTGGATCAAACTAAAAGGAGGTTCAGCAACCCCATAGAAGAAGCAGAGGAAGAACATGACATCGAGTTTACTCCACCACAGGTGACTGAACAGCGGAACCAAGTGAAGGAGAGCCCAGTCACTGTGGGCAGTCCAGACAGGCCTGAAGCACCGCAAACAGCAGACACTCAGGCCAGCGCCCAACAACCGGAGCCCCAACTCAGGCGCTCTATAAGGGAGCGTAAACCAACAGAGAATTCCCAATAAGACTTTGGGGGGGAGGTGATGTCATGTATTCAACTATCAGTGTAACCCATATATAAGCTGACCTAAGTTGTACACCTTGAGAACATTGACCACAAGGGGGTGAACTTGTGGGAGACACTCCTAACCTGGACTTTCCATGGATAAAAGGGGAAGCTCCACCCACCTTCAAGACTTGAGGTCTTGGTAATAAAGGTAACTGGTCACAGAGTGACCTTCTCTCAAGCATGGGCCTCATGTGAATTTATACTGTATATTAAGGACGTATCAGTGTCCAACATAACAAAGCTGATGGGTATGAACAATGAAATGTTTGGTGCATTGGCAGGCCTGCCAGAAAACATGCATGCAATGTCAAGGAGCATAGTGGAGTCCGGCACCAACCTTGCTCAGAGCTTAGAGCCCATCTTTTTTAGTGTGGAAGGGATGGGCAGATCCAATAGTGTACTTGTGGACCCAAGCATCAGGCAATGTCTGATGGTCAATGTCTCAGCTTCCATTGCAACACAAGCAGAAAACACCCAACCTCTGAGTGTGGCAGTGGAAGCTCAGATTGAAGTCATGCAAGCTCAGCTTGCTGCTACACAAGCACAGACTGCTGTCATCATGGTTGGGTTCACCAGTGTTGAAAGGGGCTTGCAGGGTGTCACAGCAATCCAGCAATCTGTCTTCCAACAGATTACTAAGATTGCTGAGGCGCCGCCCCAGGAGAGTGGCCGTGGCTCCGTGGAGGACGGACCAGCTGTCCTCTCTCAGGATGACAGCATTCGTCCTCCCAGCACTGACCTCCACCAGTACCCTTGCTGTTGCCTGTCAGCCAGCCAGCCAGCCCAGACTGCTGCTGCCCATGCCGAGGTGATGCAGTCCGAAGTTGGGCCTACTAGACCCCGAGCTGCTTGAGGTCATCTTGCGAGGCTATCTGCAGTTTCGCCCACTGAAAGTCAGCAGCCTTCCACCAGTCATGCTGCAGCCACTGGGGTAGCACTGCATAAGAGCACTTGGGGATAGATGAAAGCACACTGAAGGCAGGCACTAAGGGAATGCACAAGGGTGATTATTTAACTTTTGAATGAAATATTGTAATATTTTGATTCATAAAATTGGTTTGGAATGTTTGTTTTGTGGTGGCTTTTATTGTAGCATTGTGGCCAAGAGGATGCTGTGATGGTCAGTAACAAAGGGAGGGTAAGGTGTGGGACTGTTGGCGAATGGGGAATTGGGGTTGCGTTTGCTGGCACTGCAGTCGGATGAGCCGATCAAGGAGCGCCTGGGCAGAAAGGAACTGTTTGAGTTGCCTTCACCCTTCTGCTTCTTCTTCCTCTTCTTCTGCTTCCTCCTCCTCAGCTGCTCGTCGTATGCACGATGGTAAAGGCTGTGCCTTCATGGTGGCAAAATTGTGGAGCAAACAGCAGACCATGACGAATCTTGAGATGTGCTCTGGTGAGTACTGCAGGGTTTCTCGAGAGCGGTCCAGGCTCTATCAGATTCTGTGTGGCAGCATGCCTTTCACTGTATGCATGCTGCCCACATGTGCAATAATATGCCAGGTGATCAGCGGATACCCCTTGTCACTCAGTAGCGACCCTCTGGTTTGTCATGGTGGCTCAAATGCTGATGATACAATGAACTGCCACAGAATGAAGGCATCATGACTGCTGTCAGGATACCAGGCATTGATTCGCTGAGTATGGTCGCTGCTGGACATTGAGGGAGTGCAATCCCTTGCAGTACATCTTCAAATTGAGATGCGGAATCTGCAAAGTGACATATGTGCAGTCAATGGTGATCTGCATCATGGGGAATCCTGCAGTTTTGGTGAAGCCGTGTGCTCACTCTGCCTGCTTCTCTCTGGCAAGAGAGAAGGAAATGTATTCGGCTCTCTTTGCATACAGATCTTCACTCACCTCCCTTATACAGGAGTGGACGGCGAACTGGGAGATGTTACAGATGTCGCCTGCTCCGGCCTGCTAGGAGCATGATGCAATGAGAGTCAAGACCACAGTCACCTTTACAATCAATGCCGTCTTTGCCCGGGACTGAGGCTGCAGGTCTGCCTGCAGCAGGTGGCAGATTTCAGTGATCACCTCCTCAGTAAAACGGAGATGTCACATGCAATGTTCCCTGTAAGCTGTGCTTTGTTCTGCGTAGTTTGTTTCTTTTAATGCATGGTCCCATACAATCTAAAAGCCATTGAGCGACCTGCATGGGACCATGCAACTTAGGGGCAAACATTGGTCGCGTGCAGTGTTCCTCACTGAGGTTAAGGTTATAGAATTGCTCCCTGAAGACACTGGGTGGATATGGCCTTCTGCTGAGAGCCCTTCTCCCCCTCCTCCTCCTGCCTCTTCTAGCAGCTTGTCCTGCTCCGTGTCTCCTCTGCTCATTCTCTCTGTCATGCTGTAGGCCCAGGGGATACAAACTACTGCACCTAGGTCTGGGAGCAACTGGTTTGAGCAGACCCCTTGCAAATCAGCACAAGTCCTTGAGCACCTGCCACACCACTCTTTATAAATTTTAGGCAACTTTAAAGAAGTCTAGAAAGCACCAAACACTTGTACAAACTCAGCAACAGCGAGTAGAAATCAACCAGCAACTAATAGTAAGTAGGTGATGATCCCTTTAAATAGCGCTGGTGGAGGGTCCTTCCTGCTGCTGAACGCATGTTCAGATGTGCGAGGTTGAGGAAGGGCATTAGCTCCAGCGTTGAGGTAAAAAAATGGCAGCACTAGCGCCAAATCAGAGTTACACGCTGATTTACGTCACAATCTGCCTACTCTGAATACTAACGGAGCTGCTCCCAGCGCCGACGCTAATACCCTCACCAAAATGCCTTCCAGCACGGCCCGCACCAGAAATGCGCGCACGCTGCTCGAGTGCCATTTTCAAGCTAATTTGGCACCAAACAACGGGTGCTATGCAACTGAATTTTTAGCCTCTTAACGTTTGGAGAAACATGAGTTAATCGGAGTCAGCCAATGTGAATTTCTGATGACCAGATCATGTTTAAATACCTGGAAAAAATAACAGTGAGGATAGGGATCTTCAGTGGATGTGATGTGTTTTTTTTAATGCATTTTTAAAAGTATTTGATAAAGAACCATATAGGAGACTATGGTAAAGAATATGGCATATGGAATTATGGGGAAGGTGGCCTCATGGACAATGGTTGGAGGAGCAGAAAACAAAGAGTAGAGGTAAACAGGAGGTTTTCAAACTGGATAGATGTGGTGAGCAGAGCTTCAGAGGGTATGTATTGGAGTCACTTATTCATTATTTACATAAACAATTTGAACTTAGGAATTGAGGGAACAATATTGAAACGTTATGATGTCACCACGTTGGAGCATATAGCAAATTGCAGCAAAAACTGTGAAAGGCTGCAGAAGGACATAGATAAGCGTGTAAGGTGGCAGACTGTCAGATGAAGTTTAATGTAGAGAAATGTGAAGTAATACATTAGGAAATAAGAATAGGGACAGGAAATACCCTTTAAATTGAAACATTTTAAATGGAGTAGAGGAGCAGGCAGATTTTAATGTACAGATGGCTGTGTAAGTAGATCAGAAAACATGCCTCAGTGGACAAATTCATGGTACTCCAAGGTACTGAACTATACAGACCAGGAAGGTTGTAGGTTTGACATCTGGTCAATGCTGACTTAACTGATCTCGGATAGAATGACATTGGGGGGAGTGCAATTTGCTCCACTTTTCCCTAGGGTCAATGAGGGTTCCTGCTCCTGAATGTGCATGTGTGTCTATGTGCATATGTGTTTATACCTCCGTGTTCTTGTGTGTGTTTGTGTGTGGCTCTGTCTTTGTGCATGTGCTTCTATGTGCATTTGAGTCTATGTATGTGTATGTTTGTGTTTGCATGTGTTTCTGTATATTTTATATATTAATATGTTTGTGTTTGTATCACCACATAAGTGCATGTTTGTGCACACTTCTATATGTTTACAGCGTGGTAGCCCCGACTTGCGAGGAAACACCAATGACAGGTCGGGGCCATAAAAGGCAAGCGGCCCCTGGACAGCGTGGCAGCATACCACTTCAGGGGGCAGCACAAGCTGGTGCACGAGGGCAACGACAGTGAAGAGGGCGACTGGATTGGACGTCACCAAGGTCCAGATTGGTGATTGGAGCGTGGGCAGGTAAAGCAGGAGCGGTGAAGGAGCAGTGAGTGATCATGGAGCGACATAATCGGAGCCCAGGGGAGGTGTGAGTTCGGGGCCCAGCAAAGGTGAGGGCCCTGGGGCAGCACAACTGCCCACTGCGATATGTGTGTGCACTAGGTCTGTGCAGCAGAGCTGGTCTCCGGTTGTCTTGGTTAATCCTTGCCACTGGACCAAGACCTAGCTCTGTCAAGCCGTGTGGTGGCTGGTGTGCAACTGCCACCACACGTTAAAAAAATCCATGCACAGGCATCTTTCACCCTTTAACATCTAGTTCGGGACTGGGAATATCAGGTCCTTCATCGAAACACATGTGAACTCATCCCTTTTTGGTGTGGAAGCAAGTCATCCTCTATATGAGGGACCGCCTAAGAAGATGTGTGTGTGCCTGTTTGTTGGTGTGTGTACTTCTCTGTATGTGTGTGTGTGAGCGTGTGCGTGTGCGTGTGTGTGTGTGTATGTGTGTGTATGTGTGTGCATGTGTGTGTATGTGTGTGTGTGTGTGTGTGTGTGTGTGTGGATACTTTGCGACATCAGGATTGAACTTGCAGACACTCACTTTCCAAATGACCCATGATGATTAGCCATTTAACTGAGGTGCTAGAGAATTGCTGCGGCAGATGAAACTGTCTCCTAGCATGATTTATTGGAGAAGACGAAATATATTGGCCCATAACTTGGTGTCAAAGTAACGGCGAGGTTAATTGCACTCACTGTTATTTATGTGCAAACGCTGCAGCAACTTCAAATGAGGGCAGGTGCGCGTTGGAACACAGAAATGCAAAAGTTGCTGTCCGAGATGTGCCGTTCTGTTATTAGCTTTGCGAAAATCGCATCTTGCTGTCTGGCTCACCATTGAAATGCATTGAAATCCTTCAATCTGATTGGTTAAGGAGATGCAGTTGTTTGCTTTACTTGCACGGTAGATACGAATTAAACTCGCCACAGAAGGTTAGAGGTGGTCTGAAGTAGCACAAGCAGCCTGTTTTGGAGCCATTTAAGATCCACGCATATTTATTTAAGCCTGAATTAGCTGTCAGAGAGTCTTTTAACAAGGTGCTAAGTGTTAATTACTGCCAATGAACTTCTCTGGCACTGAAAATGAACTATTACAAGTGTGGAGTCTCATTCCTTCAGTTTTTAATTGTTGGATATTTAAAAAATATGAAATTTAAAATTAAAAGCATTTTTTTTTACTTTCCCTTTCTATCTGTATGTTCCCTCTCTCATAATCCAATCTTTAACTCTTCTTATTTCTCTTTCTGTACCTGATTTGACTTTGAATTCACCCACCCTAATTCCTTCTCAGTCCTTGCGCTGTTCATTTCTCAGTCCTTCAATCTGATTGGTTAAGGAGATGCACAGTTGTTTGCCCTATTTACGCAGATCCCAGATGCTCGCTTTCCGTCGCTGCGACCTTATCAGCTCACACTTCCAACAACATGCGGCGCAAAAGACCATCCATCGAGCTTAAGTGAGCAACAACAAGTCTAACTAATGGCAGGCACCGTTAAATTCACTCCTACAACAAATTATGGCCCATTGATGCAGATGTGAATCTTTGGCCTTGCACTAATTCATATAGTTATCCTTCAATTTGCAAATGCTAATATTAATGTAGCACTGTTTATGTTGAAATGATTTCTCTGAAAGTTGAAACTCATGTGCAATTAAATAGGTCCCTATACCTGTATTTAAAACGTTACTAAAATAAGCTCGGGTTTATGATTTGGGTTGTACTTTGAGGGAGTGAAGAGAGAGTCAATATCATGGACTCACATCATCATCAACTTACAAATGCTTAAAAAGTGAAGATATTTTTCTCTCCAGCACTTGTGTCTCTCACCTCAGTGAGAACTAAAGATAAAGCAAGATGGCATGTTTTGGATAGTCAATATACTGCACATACGGAGTGCGTGTATCCATGTTCTGTCGGTGTAGATACTTGAGGAATGTACAATGCCGTGCAAGGCTCTGGAAGACAGAACAAAGCCCCTGAAAGAATCCTCGATAATGAAATGTATCAGTGATTTCCCCTGTGCAAAGCTTCTTTATCTTATTTTGATGGATGAGCACAGACTCATTTGCTTATCAGGAAATAATGTGCAGCTCGTGGAACAATTTCAAACACGGTTATGTTGGTGCATGATAAGTAAAGAAATACCAACATCTCACTAATTTCAAATCAAACCAACAAATCTCTTGGGCTCACCTCGTAAGCTGCTGGAAGTTATCAAATTAAAGGGTAAAAACAAAGTATTGGAAAAACTTCAAATGACCTTATGATGGTGATGCAAGCAATTCCGGCAGAATGGCATTTCCATAGTGATGATACTTGATTTTGTTTGGGTTAACGGTAAAAAGAAATATTTAAAAAGATATTATGATAAATGTAACCGACACAAAACAAATGAAAGAAGGAAAGGTGCTGCCGACCTACCAGTGGCTCAGTGGGTATGTACATCGCCTGGTGTAGTCATCTTCATCATAGGCAGTCCCTCGGAATCGAGGAAGACTTGCTTCCGCTCTTAGCATGAATTCTTAGGTGGCTGTACAGTCCAATATGAGAACCACAGTCTCTGTCACAGGTGGGACAGACAGTGGTTGAAGGAAAGGGTGGGCGGGGAGTCTGGTTTGCCGCACGCTCCTTCCGCAGCCTGCGTTTGATTTCTGCATGCTCTCGGCAACGAGACTCGAGGAGCTCAGCGCCTTCCCGGATGCACTTCTTCCACTTAGGGCGGTCTTTGGCCAGGGACTCCCAGGTGTCAGTGGGAATGTCGCACTTTATCATGGAGGCTTTGAGGGTGTCCTTGTAACGTTTCCGCTGCCCATCTTTGACTCATTTGCCATGGACGAGTTCCGAGTAGAGCGCTTGCTTTGGGAGTCTCGTGACTGGCATGCGAACTATGTGGCCTGCCCAGCGGAGTTGATCAAGTGTGGTCAGTGCTTCAATGCTGGGGATGTTGGCCTGGTCGAGGACGCTAATGTTGGTGCATCTGTCCTCCCAGGGGATTTATAGGATCTTGCTGAGACATCGTTGGTGGTATTTCTCCAGCGACTTGAGGTGTCTACTGTACATGGTTCACGTCTCTGAGCCATACTGGAGGGTGGGTATTACTACAGCCTTGTAGACCATGAGCTTGGTGACAGTTTTGAGGGCCTGGTTTCAAAACACTCTTTTCCTCAGGTGGCCGAAGGCTGCACTGACGCTCTGGAGGCGGTTTTGGAGCTCGTCGTCAATGCCTGCTCTTGTTGATAGGAGCCTCCTGAGATAAGGTAAGTGGTCCACGTTGTCCAGGGCCGCGCCGTGGATCTTGATGTCTGGGGGGCAGTGCTGTGCGGCGAGGACAGGCTGGTGGAGGACCTTTGTCTTACAGATGTTTAGTGTAAGGCTAAATACGTCGACTATGTCCTGGAGTTCAGCCTCTGTGTGTGCACAGACGCAGGCATCGTCCCCGTACTGTAGTTCGACGACAGAGGTTGGGTGGTCTTGGACCTGGCCTGGAGACGGCGAAGTTTGAACAGCTTCCCACTGGTTCCGTAGTTTAGTTCCACTCCAGCGGGGAGCTCGTTAACTGTGAGGTGGAGCATGGCAGCGAGGAAGATTGAGAAGACGGTTGGAGCGATGATCCAGCCCTGCTTGACCCCAGTCCAGACGTGGATTGGGTCTGTGATGGATCCGTTGGTGAGGATCATGGCCTGCATGTCGTCGTGGAGCAGGTGGAGGATGGTGACATACTTTTGGGGGCATCCGAAACGGAGGAGGACGCTCCATAGACCCTCACGGCTGACAGTGTCAAAGGCGTTTGTAAGGTTGAAGAAGGCCATGTATAAGGGCTGGTGCTGTTCCCAGCACTTTTCCTGCAGCTGTCGCGCTGCAAAAATCATGTCTGTTGTGCCCCGGAGGGGACAAAATCCGCACTGCGACTCCGGGAGAAGCTCCTCAGCCACAGGGAGAAGACGGTTGAGGAGGACTCTAGCGATGACTTTCCCAGTGGCTGATAGCAGGGAGATTCCTCTGTAGTTGCCGCAGTCGGACTTGTCCCCTTTTTTAAAGATGGTCACGATCACTGCATCTCGAAGATCTCTCTGCATGCTCTCCTCCCTCCAGATGAGAGAGATGAGGTCATGTATTCGCGCCAGCAGTGCCTCTCCGCCATACTTCAGTGCCTCAGCAGGGATTCCATCAGCTCCTGTAGCCTTCTTGTTTTTTAGCCTGATGTGGTACTGAGTCATACAGACCAGGTTCAATGCTTGATCTGTGCCGAGTTAGCTAATCACAGACAAGGTGCATGATAGGTCGTCACAACTAGGCCTAGTAATCTTGGGCTAGGGAGCAGGGGTGGCGAGAAAAGAAAATATCAGCAAGGGCTCTCACTTAGGATTTCAATCCAGTGATTACTGTGTAGGCACTGGGTGAGAACCAAATCAGGTCCAGCAGTAATGCCTCGATGTTTGAATAGCCTGCTGACACTCACTATTGAGGGGAGAATGACTACTTGAGTAAAGCATCAGAGGACTTTGGACACACAGACTCTAGAATGAGTCAAGCTTCCAGAAAGGAAGGGTGAGAACAGGAAACGAGTTGTTGGTCTTAGGAATTGTTAATATGGTGAACCAAAGGAAACAGTTTGTGTTTGAAGTAAGACCATAGAGTGCGAAAAGTGCTTCTTTAAATATGCAGATAGTGCTCCGATTACATCATCGGGCCCCGATTGCAATTTTGAACAGAAGCTTGCACAGGGAAGCTGTTGTGACCTAGCAGAAAGAGGAACTGGGGCCAGAGGAATAACCAAAAAAGGTAAGTGGTTTTCTTATTTTCCTTGTGGGACTAGGAGGAGCAATGGTACTGCAGCAGGCCCCACAAGGAACATTTAGGTCTTCCCTGCCCTGGGCTTCTCTCACCATCCCCCCCATTTCCGACCCTAAAGGCCCTCCCAAACCCTCTCCCAATCAATTACCCGAGTTCCGGGGACCGTTCCTTCGGATCTCCGCATGACACTCCGATCCCACCCATCTGCCAGCTGTCACTTCCTGGCTTTTTTATACGGGAGACTATGCAAAGAGAACATCTCCCATGCCTCATGTTGCCGAGGTCTGGATGGTTTGCTGTCTGCCTCGGCCTCCACCCACACGGCTCCTGTCCAGAGTTAAAATCGGAGCTTTAGAAGCCCAGCCATCCTTGTGACTGCCCTGAACACGATTGGCTGTGCTATTTTAATGCCCACAGAGTTCACATCGGGCAGTCACAAGATTCTTGCCCCATCATTTTGGGGTGGATTGAAATGTAAGTCTCAGATAGATGACAAAGAGCTCATCACTGCACCAATTCTTCCCACCCCCACTCTCTAATTGTTTTCAACTTGTCTTCTTGCAATGGCCAGGGTAATACCCTGTTTTTAATGTATTTTTAAACTTTTTTCAGCTCCCACGCATTCCAACCACTAGGGAACCTCTGTATAACTGAGTGATGCTGATACTACAATGCTACCCATGTGGGAAATAATAGGAGAACTTCGGCTATTCAGGCAGGTGACAGCCATGCCTATAGGCTTCATCCTTAACCTTCCTTGCTAATAAAATTGCCTGAGACTATAAACAGTTAGTGGCAGGAGGGCAAAAATCCAAATGACTAGGACTACTTTCCGAAATGGTTCTGTATTAAGTCACAATGAGTTGTCTCCTAGCCCCAAAGACACTGGAAATACAAAATAAAGAACTGAAATCTCTCGCACACCATGAATTATTCACAACATTAATTTGTCTCATTGTCATATAGAGTTCTCTTCTCTCCCGTAAATTAAATTCAGAGTGTGAGTCTTGCCAGCTCTAATTGCCAACTAGTTTTGCAACTCTTTATATCCCACTGCATGGGATTTCTTTTCTGATACATTATTGTTACATGAAAGATTTCACATTCTCTGTGAAATTCTAAGGCTCAGCAAGATACTAGATGGTAAAGTCAAGACAATAATCTTGGAGGAAATTAACAAGCTTGTTTTTACATAGGAGTACAAAAGGTCTGGCACAGAAATATGTTTGCTGTGCCACAAGAGCTTATCAAAACAAAGTGGCCTTTTAATGGAAGTGGGTGATTTTTAGATTTCTCTCAGCTTCACAGAACACATTTTGCTCAACTGTATTTGATTTTGACTATTTCCATTCATTTCGTGACAAAATGAAGCTTCAATATTTGACATTGCTTTCATTGAGAAACCAAGGTGAGAGGCCAGGGACAATAGTGCAGGATTACAAGATAAATATGGCCGAGGAAGGACATTCATCTCAACTCATCCATTCAGAAAAGCCCTACTGTCTCCCATCATGGGGTCCAACTGTTTTTAAAAATTTTTTCCAGGTTTTTGCCTCCAAATGTCCTACCCAGAAGGCCACTCAAATTATTGATCACTTTGTAGAACTTCCTGATATTAGTTCTGAATTTACCTTTCATTAATTTAAGCTTGTATTTTCTTGTTCTATTTCTTTGGTTTAGTTTGAAATAATTATCCAGATCTAAACTTTCCATATCATTTGCTATCTTATACATCTAAAAGGTCATCACTTAGTCACTTCTTTGCTTGCAGGGAACATTAAGACGGATTGCAAAAGTTTCGATAGATATGTAAAGAGAAAAAGTTTAGTAAAGACAAACGTAGGTCCCCTGCAGTCAGAATCAGGGGAAGTCATAACGGGGAACAAAGAAATGGCAAACCATTGTACTTGAACAAGTACTTTGGTTCGGTATTCACTAAGGAGGACACAAACAACCTTCCGGATATAAAAGGGGTCAGAGGGTCTAGTAAGGAGGAGGAACTGAGGGAAATCCTTATTAGTCGGGAAATTGTGTTGGGGAAATTGATGGGATTGAAGGCCGATAAATCCCCAGGGCCTGATGGACTGCATCCCAGAGTACTTAAGGAGGTGGCCTTGGAAATAGCGGATGCATTGACAGTCATTTTCCAACATTTCATTGACTCTGGATCAGTTCCTATCGAGTGGAGGGTAGCCAATGTAACCCCACTTTTTAAAAAAGGAGGGAGAAAGAAAACAGGGAATTATAGACTGGTCAGACTGACCTAAGTAGTGGGTAAAATGATGGAATCAATTATTAAGGATGTCATAGCAGCGCATTTGGAAAGAGGTGACATGATAGGTCCAAGTCAGCATGGATTTGTGAAAGGGAAATCATGCTTGACAAATCTTCTGGAATTTTCTGAGGATGTTTCCAGTAGAGTAGACAAGGGAGAACCAGTTGATGTGGTGTATTTGGACTTTCAGAAGGCTTTCGACAAGGTCCCACACAAGAGATTAATGTGCAAAGTTAAAGCACATGGGATTGGGGGTAGTGTGCTGACATGGATTAAGAACTGGTTGTCAGACAGGAAGCAAAGAGTAGGAGTAAATGGGTACTTTTCAGAATGGCAGGCAGTGACTCGTGGGGTACCGCAAGGTTCTGTGCTGGGGCCCCAGCTGTTTACACTGTACATTAATGATTTAGACAAGGGGATTAAATGTAGTATCTCCAAATTTGCGGATGACACTAAGTTGGGTGGCAGTGTGAGCTGTGAGGATGATGCTATGAGGCTGCAGAGTGACTTGGATAGGTTAGGTGAGTGGGCAAATGCATGGCAGATGAAGTATAATGTGGATAAATGTGAGGTTATCCACTTTGGTGGTAAAAACAGAGAGACAGACTATTATCTGAATGGTGACAGATTAGGAAAAGGGGAGGTGCAACGAGACCTGGGTGTCATGGTACATCAGTCATTGAAGGTTGGCATGCAGGTACAGCAGGCGGTTAAGAAAGCAAATGGCATGTTGGCCTTCATAGCGAGGGGATTTGAGTACAGGGGCAGGGAGGTGTTGTTACAGTTGTACAGGGCCTTGGTGAGGCCACACCTGCAGTATTGTGTACAGTTTTGGTCTCCTAACTTGAGGAAGGACATTCTTGCTATTGAGGGAGTGCAGTGAAGGTTCACCAGACTGATTCCCGGGATGGCGGGACTGACCTATCAAGAAAGACTGGATCAACTGGGCTTGTATTCACTGGAGTTCAGAAGAATGAGAGGGGACTTCATAGAAACGTTTAAAATTCTGATGGGTTCAGACAGGTTAGATGCAGGAAGAATGTTCCCAATGTTGGGGACGTCCAGAACCAGGGGTCACAGTCTAAGGATAAGGGGTAAGCCATTTAGGACCGAGATGAGGAGAAACTTCTTCACCCAGAGAGTGGTGAACCTGTGGAATTCTCTACCACAGAAAGTTGTTGAGGCCAATTCACTAAATATATTCAAAAATAAGTTAGATGAAGTCCTTACTACTAGGGGGATCAAAGGGTATGGCCTCGTGGTTGCTGTTTGCATTTCTTCTAAGAGTAGGATGTATTATTTGTGTCCAGAGGTGTGTCATCTGACCAAAACACTATCTAGTATGAGCATAACTTCCTATGACATGCACTGTACTATTTTGGATAAATAGTTCAGCAATCTAGTTGGAACAGGTATCTACCAAAACTTGCTTACACGCCCACATCTTTTTCTTCAGAAACTTTCTCCGGATCTGACTTCGTCCACATGGATTCTAACTGAAATTCCACCCTTTATGTTTCGGATCCACCCATGATTACAGATATTGTCAAGATATTCAGCGTTCCTCGAACCACTGCTTTCGCCATTTCGTGGGATCCAAGCTCAATGCCATGTGCTGCCACATGTATGCTCTCGACATCTCTCTCCAGCAGCACCAACTCACATTATCTCTGATTTGTCCTGGCCTACATTCCATTTCACCTTCGCCTCATCCGATGCTTTAACAAAAAACTTTTTTTCTTCCTTTCAGGTGTTAAGGATCGCAAGCTTCAACAACTCTTGGATCCTTCTTTCCCATCACTTTCCTCTGATTCCATTCCAGTTCCAATCTCACCCCTTGCCATGTTTTCATTATCCCCTCTGACCTTCTAGTCTCTGACCCCAGAACATTATTCCTCAGCAAAGGCTTCAGCTTCATCCCCTTAAGCCCCCACCTCAATGAATTTCGAGCTCAGCACAATGCTGAACGCTTCTTCCGTCGCCTTCACCTCCACACCCATTTTTTTTGGCCAGGAATCTTGCCCTGCACAGTGGACCCTTTCTCCTGTCATTCTCATTGCACCTGGACCCCTCCCTCTGGCCTCTTACCCTCTCCAGATCTTTTGGTTGCAAACTGCTGGCTTGACATCGGTTGTCTCAATTTTTCCATCCCGCTTACTAACTCTAACCTACCTCCCTCTTAACTTGCAGCACTCTGTTCTCTCAGGTCTGTAATATAGAGCTCTCCAAAGTGGACTATTGCTCCATCTAGTGGAATACTGTGGTAATGCAACTACTGATGTACAATAATAAAAGGGTCATGTGAGCAGGTCACATGATATTTTCTGTCAAGCTACCTTGTGTGCAGTGTGATGTTGTAAAGAATATATCACATTGGCGATGAGCTTAGGATAATCGGATTCCATAGATGAGATTTTTGTTGGTGAATCATCCAGCCAAACAACAGAGAGACTTCGAGAGGTGCTTTGTTTTGCAGCACAGCTAAAAATCCAAGGTGAATTTCAAGCACATTGTTGATATTGCTAGAGTCTAGATGGCCATGCCTATGGGAATAATAGGGTGCTTGAGTGAGTTCCATCATGACCAAGATTCTTTCGGAGCATATGTGGAGTGGCTAGAAATGTTTTTCACCGCAAATAGTATCATCGAAGTCCCCGATGATGAAAACCATAACCGAGTGGTGTTAGAAAGAAAATTAGCTATTTTCCTGACTGAAGCAGGCCCCGAGGGGTATGAAACCCTGAAAAATGTGCTTGTTCCCGTCGAGCCGAAGGACATGCCACTGATGGAGATTCAGTATTACTGTCCTGAGCCCCTGGAAATTGTTGAAAGTTATCATTTTGGAAAACAAAATCAATTAACCGACGAGAGTATCGGTGAGTACATTATCGCTTTAAAAAAGCTATCTATTCGCTGTAATTTCGGAAACTTTCAGGACCGAGCATTACGTGACCACTTTGTGGGATGAAAAATGAAACAATCAGAAGAAAATTGTTGACAGCCCCTAACTTGACTTTTGATTTAACTCATCAGACAGCTATGTAGATGGATATGGCCGACCAATACTCCCGTGACTTTTGCGCCATTTCCAATCATCAGACAACCGAGGTGAATCGCCTGCAGGTTAAAAGTAAAAGGCAATTGGGCCCCAAGGCTTCAGCAACTGGCCAAGGTAACAGTGCA